>NW_027468921.1:600000-900000 GCF_051014615.1 Bombus vancouverensis nearcticus | reverse complement strand
CATAGAAAGAAGAAAGCAGATGAGAGTCTGCAACAATATATGTATCACATGTGCGGGATTGCAAAACAAGGAAGGGTTGATACGCAATCCTTGATAGACTACATTATTCAAGGCATTCCCGACGAGGTCGCGAACAAGACTGTGCTATACGGAGCCAGGAATATCGAGCAATTAAAAGAGCGTTTCAGGCGCTACGAAGCGATAAAAAGAGATATGGAGATGAGGACGAAATTTGAGGAGCCGAAGAGTAGCAGGGTAAAGCCGGTGGCGAAGCTGTCCGAAACCGAGAGGAACAAGGAACCCGGTCGATCTGGAGATGCGAGGAAGGCGCGATGCTACAATTGCGGTGATGCGGAGCACGTGTGTGCGGAGTGTCCGAGCAAGTCGAGAGGACCTAAATGCTTCAAATGTAGGGAGTACGGACACATCGCATCAAAATGCGACAAGGCACTGGGTGAGCCCTCAAAAAAAGTTTACAGCGTGTTTCGGTCGTTACAAACAAGGCGTGGTAAGGATGTTAAGATGGAAAATTTCGAATTGAGCGCGTTGATAGACACCGGTAGTGAGCTGACTCTAATGCGAGCAGATCAGCATGTGAAAATCGGAGCGTTCAGATTAAGTCGGGAAATCGTTGGATTTCGCGGTGTCGGTTCCGGAAGGAATTTTACGCTCGGGAAATTTTCGACGAACATTATTATAGACAATGAGTCGTACTGTATAACCATACACGTAGTTCCAGACACAGTGATGCAACATTCGCTTATTATTGGCGCAGACTTTTTGGACACTGTTGAAATAAGTATAAAAGGGGGAAAATCTTTTATTAGTAGAATAAAGGACGAAAATCCCGATGAGTGTCCGGAAGTCCTCATGATAGATGTAGAGACACAGGCGAGTGAGATAGATTTGTCACACGTTAAGGACATGCAACATAGGCTAAAAAGAGATTTGAAGAGAACCAAAGCATTGCTAAGAGACGCTCAAACGATGCTGGAGAGATCGAAAGGTGACACGACGGGTAAAGCAGCTTTACGACAGCTGAAGAACCAGTTAGAAGATGCAGAATGCGCTAGAGCAGTTGCAGTTAAAGCGAAACAGGCACTGGAGCAAGAACCGAATGAGACGCAGGCTTCGTTGCAGGAAGTACTGCGGCAACGTTCCGAAGCAGAAGATCGTGTTAATGTAGCTAGTCGCGAACGAACTGAGCTACTGTCGCAATTGGAAGAAAATAAAGAAGAGTTAGCAGAAGTTTTGAAGAAGTATCGGGCAGCTGTGCAGCAAGTGTCGGAGGAACGGAGAATAGTGGCAAGACACGTGGTGATTGGTAAAGTGGACCACGAGATGGTGTCCTCGTCGGATTCTTGCCGCCAGCAGGAGGACTTAGCGAACATCACGAGGAGGAAGAATCTGGCTAAACAACAGCAACAGGATGTTGTTGATGATATTTGCGAATTTACTGAGAAGGATAGCGTTGCGGGTGTGAGGGTTGTTTCAAGTTTTCGGATAGACTCGAAGAGAGTGAGTGCAAGGCGAACGAAAAGACAAGGGAAGTCGCACGCGCGGAATCCCTCCAATAATATCGATACGAAGATTCGATATACAGAGGATGTGGATGACGAGGACGACGATGGGATTGTCGAGGACACGATGAACGTGAAGACCTTCGAAAAAGAAGAGATCATAGTCTCGGTAGATGGTAAGTTGTTAACGTCTTCCATGTACGAACCGAGCCTACGAAAATGTCACGATGCTGCCACGACGATCAAAGCCCCTGACAAGAGTGAAATGGGTAAACAAACAACGGAGAGGAAGATAGAGGAAGAGCGAAAGAGGAGCAGTAGCATCGAGGACGAACAGGCCGCGGTGTTCCAAGAGGAACGAGATCAGCTGCGTGCGGACGCAAAGAGACGGATTGAGGAGATCCAAATCCGAAACAAGCGGGCGTATAACAGGAGACGCAAGAAGGCGACAGCATACAGGACGGGAGATCTAGTGGCAATCGAGAGGATGCAGAGGGGTCCCGGGCTAAAGCTGCATCCGAAGTTTCTTGGACCGTACCGGGTGATAAAAGTCCTGCGAAATGACCGATACATAGTGCAGCGAGAGGGGGAGCACGAAGGGCCACGTACAACTTCCACGGCAGCCGATCACATGAAATGGTGGAATGCTGACGATAGTGATGTAAGTGCGAGCGGCGATGATGAGCACATCTGAGGGCAGATGTGATTGTCAGGAAAGGCCGATTGTGATATCGTAGAATAGCTTTGATTGGAGATCGGCTGAAAATAGAAAAACCGTGTACGTCGTGTTTCTGTGGTTCGTTTACATTTAAGAGTGCCTACGTGACTAAAGGCACGTAGTTGGTAGTTCTTACATAGGTATGAGGGAAACAATAGACAACGTTAGAAGAAGGACGGTTTCGCTATCCAAGGCGAATCGAAAAGTGTGCGTGTTGCGAGAATCAGAGTTGATCGAGACGTCGAAGCATAGAGTCGTTAGAATTGAGTTGCGAGTGTTGTCGAGTGTTAGAGTTGCTAGTGAGAGAGAGAGAGAGAGAGAGAGAGAGAGAGAGAGTTACCAAATAGTTGTCAAGTTATTTGTTGTAAATACGAGCGTTGCATTTAGTTTTCCTGTTAATCAAACATCGTTTCTCTGTCTAACTAATATCTGTATTTTCAATCCATTATTAATAAATTATAATTAATCGGACAAAATTACACCTTTAATATATTCCGATATTACATTACCGTGATGTAATATTTATCATGCTTATTTTGTACGTAAAACGAATCGTTGGAATATTCCCGAAGCTAACGAAGCATTTCCCAAAAGTTAAACCGAAGAAATTAACGCGAATAGTTAAGTGAAATTTTTCCATTAACTTGCTGACCAACCGGCAAATAAAAAATCATAAAAATTGTTTCAATGTGTTGAGGTCACGCATAACTTCTTTTTTCATTGACGATTACCAAACAGGTAAAATTTCGAAATTGTACGAAGGCCACGTGACCAGATCGTATTGGAATTTGAAGTGCATGGAAAAAGACAACTCGAAGTACAAACCTTGAGCTGTACTACTCGAAGTACAAACGTGAACTAATGGATGCAGAAAAGCAATTAACGCCAAACATCCGAACAGCATCTTGGAGCCCGTCATTGTTCTGAAATAAAAGAAGTGACGAATTAAAAAGACGCAGGACTAATAATAATAAAGGAAACTTAGTTCGTATCATAAATTGAATTTACATCAGAAAAGAAGCACGATCAAGCGAAACAGATCGTAGAAATGACAAATATCATCGATATACGTTTCAGTGTAATTTCACTTTTGAAAATTATTTAGTTTAATACGATCGTATTCATCGCTCTGAAACTTTCATTGTGCTGCAATTTGTGCTGCGTCTTTTTAATTTCTCTATCTTTCTGTGTTTTCGGAAAAATTACTTGAAAGATTAAGAATTGCTTGCCTTATTTTATTTTCGATTAGTTAGGATTTGATTGTTCCAGGTAAGGTTTATTATTTATAACAGGTTTTATCACTTGTTTATTATTTAGGAGTTTGTTATTTTAGGATTAGTACCTTTTAGGATTTCTTATCCTTCGAGTTTCTGTTTCAGATATCTAGGTCTATTTCAAGATGTTTTATTACATTAGGATTATTTATTCGATTAAGATAATTTAAGAGTTTCACAATGTACAAAGAAATAATCGCGTGAAATTTAGATTTATGCTTTAAACGTATTAAACACGCGGTAATTTCAATGTCTATAGCCTCGAACGTGTTCTGATTAGTTGTGTCATTGTCTGTGACATTGAAATCACAAAAATCCATTGCAAGTGTGCTGTCATGCAATGTGGATGTAATTGGGTTTTTTGGGTATTTCCTGTATCATCTGATTTGTACAGTACTATTTTAACGCAAGGACAGGAAACTTATTATATATTTCCCGTCCATTATTTGAATCGTTGTGAAGTGTAACGAATTATATTCGATTCGAGGAGATGTTAATGAATTACCCATTTCATATGTAATTACATGGAAATAAAAATCAACAGACAACGGAATTTCCAATATTTTTTTGTTTCGTCACGTCTTTTTCATAATATATCTTTTATAGGTACGTGATCTATTAATCGTTCGAATGGAAATAATTATTCGTATAATATTCAAATGATTCTAGCCATAAAATAAATTAAAACGATACCTGTCAATGATATGCAATCTGCGTATGACGTCAACCTCGATCTATGCTTATACAAGAAATTTTATCAATCAATGACTAGATATACAATAATCAAATATTATAAAATTTCCTGAAAACCTTTAGGTGTTAATATTAAGGTGTTAATATCTTTAATATTTGCAAGTTATTGTTTAGCGCTAATTAGTTAGAATGTAACAAGTGGTGTACCAGAATTGAGATAATTAAGCCACACGAACAATCTTATTTAGATCTTTTTAATTTTTTAATTCTCTTTTGCTCCAATACTTCGTAAAATTAATCTTCGTTAGCTACTACACTTCATAGAATGACAAGAGATAATTTTTCTTATATAACGTTTCATTCATAAAATCTATCATTAAAGTATATCTTCATAAAAATATCATTCCATACTAACGGTATATTTGGTGTCATACGAGATAACAGTTACCAGTGATGACATATGTAACTTTATAAAGATATCTCGTTTTATTATATATTAAAAGAATGTACTCATTGCTGCTATATTTCAGATGAAAAAAAGGAGGCAACGATTTTACAGTAAAATCGTTCGTTTACAACTGATTCATTTACATTTCATGATAATACTGTGCATTCTGAATATGCTATGATTTGGTTTAAAATAATAAATAGTCCATTCTTGCATACTATTGCTCCGGCTTTACTTGTATTTTCGATATTGGTATAAATAGAAAGACAATTAATGTCGTTCGAGTCTATTTTCGGATCATTTATATTACGTTTAATCCATATAGTTATTATATGAGACATAGTATCGTAAAATTTGGAAGAATAAAACGTTCGTACAGGATGTACATTTTATAAGAACTCCAACAAATCTGCGTGTGCACCTAAAATACAAACCGATAGTGATTGTTCATAAGTTTATATACATTATCTAATGTCAATCGAAGGTATCAATTCTTTTTCTCCATAAGAGTACTTTTTCATTTATATGTGTTCAAAAATACATGTGTTCAACCGTGAAGCATATGTCACCTACAACGAAAAAGAGTTTTCCTATACTTAATATTTCCTTTATATACCTATGAAAGTCTATTCTTCGCGTAGTATGAAATTATGAATAAATCTGGAATATTGTTCAATCTGAAAAGAAAAATAACTTATTGACATCATTCATTGATACGAGATTCAGAATGTTTGTTTTGTCTTGCAGAGAAAGAAGGCAGCCCTTTCTTTTAATGTGAAATAGAAAGCGAAAATTTGAAAACAGATTTTTTGGAAATTTACTTGCAAATATCGTTTTCAATATCGTGATTTTCTTCCCAATGGTACTGTACTTTCAAATTTTCCAGTATCCCTCTAAAAACAAAAAGTCGAACCTCGTTATCATTAACATAGGCATTACAAGGAAGAGAAGTATTAGAAAGCAGCTCCTTCTTATTATGGATTTCTTTATAATCGTGTAAATAAGAAATTCCGGAAATTTTTTCCTCAAGAATTTAATTCTTGTGTTTTGATTGATAATTATTACACTGCATACTAACTTTTCGCATACTGTTCGCGTCTAACAATTTCCTAATAATAACTACTTCAAAATTACATATGTTCTTGCACGAATTCAAAAGTACGTATGATACAATTACAATTGATTCTAAAATAATAATTATTTAAAGATATTAAGATACTAATTAAACGTTTCACTATATTTCAAAATCTGGAACAACAAATTTTTATTTATAAAAAATGAAACTGTCTTTATATATTCTTTGTCATGATGCTATTTCTTATTACCATGTCGACATTTTTTAAAATTCATTTTGTTATCTCTACGCAATATGAAAATTCATATACTGCTTAATATTTTTTACATATTATCCATCCACCGCATGATATCTCCTGAAAAATCAAAATATTAATGTTATATTATTACAATGCTTCTTAAATTTCAATTTTTGACAAATTTGAAATCCAATATATTTTGCACAATTATTATTTATCAAAAAATTCTAAGTTAGTAACTTTCTTTTCAAATGGCAAATAACATATACATTGACTTACCTGTAAGTTTTTGTTCCTAATCATAATTTCCTCTTATAGAACATCGTTATTGTTCTCATAATTACTACCAGTGTCATAGATATTGTAGTGGCTACAACTGAATTAATAGAAAATGATAAATAACTGTGTATAACACTAACACATAACTGTGTATAACAATGACACATAACTTTTACTTACATATCAGTCGATAAGGGATTACTGTGATATCCTGTTGATGTTTCTTAAGGCACTTGATTAGGTGCGATACGGTATCATTCCTTATGGTATACTGTAGATAAGTATTTTAGAAAATAACAAGAATAAATCTAAATTATTCAGAGGTTCCAGTTTCGGCTTAGACATAAATACAGGACCATTTGCAAAGAAGAAAGGGTGCGTTTCTACAGCCTCGTTATAGTAACCATGAATACCAATCTCTGAATTACTGGTTACTAAACATAAATATCCTATAAAATTTAATATATTTCTTTAATTTTTAATACATACATGAGATAGTAGTTCTAAATTATGAATCATCCTACCTGTGATATTACACTTTTCCTTATAATATCATCACTCAAGTGAACAACATTAAGATCATGTAAACCATGTCATCCTATCTTACTGTGAAGATACTTAGTTATGTTATCTAACGTTACAAAAATATCATCAAATTCAAGTCCTTTTATTCACATCACATGGCCACGGCGATCTGGTTCTTCGTTATATAATGTTCTAAAATTTGTCGTATATATAGGATGTACAAACCGTGATATCAAGGTATCAGTTCTTCCTTCCCAAGGGACAGTTTCATTAAAATTCTGATAGAAATAAAGATTAATTATTAATATTCTAACAATCATATATGTTAAATACATTATAGTCAACGATATATACCTGAGCGAATGTAGGGGTGATTCCTTGATAATTATAAATGTCATCAGCCCACATCATTGTGCCACTTCTTTGTACTCCAGCCTCTAGATTAACAGCCTAAACAAACATACAAAATTTTATAGAAGCTGTACAAAATATAGTATATATGAGCAATATTGAAGCGTTCAAGGGGATATAAAGGTAACGTACATCACATACACGTGTACTCTCATGCAACAAAATACAATTAGATTTAATAGTATAAGCTCTTTTATTCATCATAATAGATTGGAAATTTAAGTGTCTTACGAGGGTGAGTAAAAAGTTACCCGCTCTGTCGGTGTAGAATTTATTTTAAGCAATTGTCAAAAAAGACATACATCATTTTTTGACATAATCACTCAATTTCTGTATACACTTTGTCCATTTGCTGAAGGACCTTCGTATTTTCTCGTTAAAAAATGTTTTGGGCTGAGCTGCGAACCACGAATGCATCGTCGTCTTCACCTTTTCATCAGCTTTCTCGGCATCCATCTCGCACAAACTTTTTAAAACCCAAATCTGTCGTGCACTATTGCATAAGCAGAGCCGTGGCTGATTTGCAAATGATTTGCCACATTATCCAGTGTCACTCGTCTATTCCATAGAGCATAAGTTCATGAGCACGTTCAATGTTGTCATCGTGGATGTGGACGGGCGTCCAGCTGTTTTTTCATAACACTTGTGCGATCTTCTTTGAACTTTTGTGCCCATTCAAACACACTTCGTGACAAAACACTTTCTCCATAATGTGCATTAAATCTTTGATAAATATAGGCATCAAACATAACCTGCGACCACAAGAAACAGCATCCTGCACTGTTTTCCTGCAAATCGCCATTGAAAAGCGCCATTACTCGCGCAACGGTCACAAACGAATTGACGTAACACAATGAAACCTGCGCAGCAGCACTGAACAGATATTGACGTCATACGAAGAGTGCAGATGGATCAATACGGTCGACAGAAGTTTTAACTATCTGGAGTGCGGATAAATTTTTACCGAGAGTCGTATAGGAATCTATAATCTGTAAGTACACTTTTGGCTGAATGAAAATTTCTCTTACATATAGTCAAAAATGCAGAAACAGTGTATTGAATTGGAAAGTGATAAAAAATAAGCGAAGTTTCGAGGTTGCATGTGATTGCATGAGTACACAGGACGTTTTTAGCGAATAAAAAATAATTTTGAAAGACACGAGACTTATCTTGTATTTTATGCACTCTCTGTGTCCGAATCTCCAGAAGCTCTCTATCTTATGAAGTGTTTTAGATTAGCCGGAAAATTTTGTATGTACATAGAAGAAGTATACGATCTAGGTGGAATATTCCATTATTCTCTTGATACAACAGAAACGAAATTTACAGAACTTCTCAGAAAGTTGGTTTATTATTACCAAATTAATAGAATTAATATACGTTTATCATCTTTACATACCTAAGTCGTGGAGGTTTATCGTGCGTAAAAAATTAGTGTCGTTTCAAAGTTACATTTCGTACATTTTAAGCCTATAATTTGTAACGTACAAAACAATGTAAATTTGAGCTGTTTCTTATCTCCACAATAAGAAAATCCAACTTTACGTTTTTTACACAATGATATTTATGGAACAGTAATATCATATTATTGCATCGCTTGGAGAATGAAGTCAAGGTACGATGTGACCCTAGTGTAAACGCTGGGAAAGCCAGCTGTGCCGCACTTATAAGCGTAAGACACAATACCTATTAAATACGAGGTTAATTCATGTTGTATCAGCAGTGGTCCGCCGCGGTCAGCCTGAAAGGATCGTTAAATTTTTAATCAAAGATACTGAAATATATCGATCGAATTGTATTGAAATTATACTTATATACAGTAATAATCTTCTATTGATTTGTGTATAGAAATACTCCAATTTATAATGTACATGTTATATGTATTTTGAGCAAAACTAAGATTAGAAGGAAATTAGATTAAATACCATAATGAGGTGTGAGAAGTGGGCAAAACTATTAAATTGTGTTTATCTATTATTTCTAATGTTTAAGACGTCGATTTGATGTTAATTCGAATTGACGTGTCTTCAGATACCGTATAGTTTGTAGTAACTCTGTAACTTAATTACCGTACAAGAATCCTCTCCACCCTGAGCATGTTCGGCGCATATTATACCATCAGTGATATCAGGTGCATTAGGAAATTTGGAATAAGCTATTTTGCATTCGGCGTTCTTAATCACTGGCATTTGTACTTCCATTAATGCATTACGTCGTGGTCGTCCTACGAAGAAAATAAGAAAGATATTTAAGACTGGAACTGTTTAATTTTATTATAAAATTGATATCACTTACTATATCTTAACGCTCTCCATCCAGCAACAAGGAGGTTATAGCCGACGAAGTTGCTCTTTCGTAGGGGCTCTTTCGTACAAATGGGATATACGTACACTGAAAAATAAAAAAATAAATGAAAATGCAGGAAACGAATGACGAAAAGTATGAGAAAGAATTGTACACGCTTTATGACACAATATATATGTACAGTAAGAAATTTCAGGATATGATACTTCAGTAATACTCAATAGCATATATATATATATATATATATATATATATTGAGGAGTTACTCGAAAATGGCACCTCCTCCACCAATCTAAGAATGGCAATATTATGATTGTGTATGTTTTCTATTCCATCCATATGTGCACAATGTGCTACGGTCAAAACATGCCTAGCCGATATCAGGGAACCTCGGCACTTCCATAGTGGTTTGTCTGGGTTTCGGGGATTACGAAAACCTAATGCAGCGATCCATGGCCAAGCGCCTAAAATGCAATAGTCATAGTTGTGAATATACATAATTTTTTCTCACATAACGAGTAACAACGATTATTATCTATTCGATATTCGATCATACAGCAGACGATAAGTACATACGTACAAATACTCTGAAATAGAGATTTGATAAAGACAGAAATTAAATTTTTATTCCAGTGGAATACAAATTATTAAATAATTCTATATAATTTCTATTTGAACTATACTGAACTATAAAGTTCAAACGTGTAATTTCTGCCCTAACAGTTTTTGATCTCTATCCATATTATTACTCCTATATCAATTTTTTATTTCATGCAAAAAGATACTCTTCCTAACATGAAGTAAAAGAAAGAAATAATTCAAGTTAATAAGTAAAGTTACTACCGATAAAATCATAGCATTATTATTTAGTCTAATTGAAATGTACATTGATGTGCTGTTTAATGCCTTTAAAGTTCATTATTTGCAGTAAATGGCTTATTATTAATCGGAAAGAAAGACATAAAACGTACCAAGTTCAGCTGGTTTACCATCGACCACCCTGGTATGAGAGACGTTGCTAAAACCACGGTATGGTGGTCGCAAAGCCTTATACTTATACACAGTTTTTATTAAAATTTCTCTCTTCTCTTTGTTTGGATCGTTCGGACAGCAAACGATCGTAACATTGCCCTGGTATCTGCACACTGATCGTCTATAAAAATCGGTGGCTGTACGGTACTGTATCTGCCATATTTCTTGCAGAGGTTTACATTTTCTGTAGTCAAGGCACCTGCCTTCTTGATTGTCCGGTGTGGTACATTCTGGATCAAACAATTTTAAAACATTTATGCAGTTCAAAGATGCGTAAGAAAGCGACACCGATTACTCAACTTTCGAAGTAAAAAGCCGATCAAGTCCACCGGATTGCCCTACAGACACGTATTAATCCGTAAGAGTTAGTCATCATGTTGATAATAATTATCTAAAGAAACTTTTCACGTGAAAATATAAAATTTTAATTGATTAGATATTGTGTTAGCCATACTTAAGAAAGAAAATGAAAATGAATGAAATGAAAGAAAAGGACTACCTTCAACCTCATTTTTTAAATAAACACTTTGTCAGTTTTGCGGTAAATAAATTCTTAGGAATTCAGGACAGTTTTTAGTGAATCATTTTGTTTCGACCGTTCGCGGAGAGACGCGATCGCGAGATAGCACGTCAACGAGAGTTGTAAGTTCCCCTTACGATTAAATAATCGACGCCACGAACTGATCGATCCCCTTATTTCGATTATGATAATAAGGGTAGTTCAATGAAATTCCACAGAATTAACACAAATAAATTAATGTTTATTTCAACAACTTATTAACTAGAAAGATATAAAAGGAACAAAAAAAATGTAACTGCGTTTTGGTTGATAAGTAATGCGCGACATACCACATGTGTTGACGGTTCGACTTCTCGAAAAGTTCTGAACGCCTTTCGATTTTTTTCGTTTCTTCTGGAAGGCGACCCCCACTACGTTCGGATCACGCCACATTCTTTTACTGCGAGGTAAAATACGGGCCACGAGTCGACGTTTCTGGAAGTCGCCCTGCTTAATGAACCACGCGCTTGCCACTACAATGTTTGTTTGCCGGGCAGACGCGACGATCCGTCTGCGACATTATAGTGGCGCGATCGATAGTTAAGAATATGACCTATGGTAAGCCGCATGGCGTAACATTCTCCCCCCGTTGAGAGGGTACCGATCAAACTAGGGAGGTGTGGTTGAAGTTCCCATCTTATTTCGTCTCGGTGGCTAGTTGTTCGGGTTTCTCGAGATCGGGTTGAATTGGCAGTGGGACAAGCCTTTTGACGCCCCGATCCAAAATGCTCTTTGCCGTCTGAACTGTAGCTGTCCGGATGACACCATCGGCGCCTGGATGAACCTTGATAACTCGGCCCAGAGGCCAATGCATGGAGGGAACGTTGTCCTCTCTGAGGATGACGATTGTGCCCTTTTGGATGCCGTGTCCACCCTTGCTCCATTTATTGCGGTTGGTTAGCTCGTTCAAATACTCCTTATGCCAGCGGTTCCAAAAATGTTGTTTAAGCTGTTGGATATGCTGCCATTTGGAGAGTCGGTTCGATGGAATGTCTCTGAAATCTCGACCACGTAAGCACATTAATGAATCGCCAATGAGGAAATGTCCGGGAGTGAGGGCTAGGAGATCATTTGGATCGGTGGAGATAGGAGTTAGCGGGCGGGAATTGAGGACTGCTTCTATTTCTATGATAAGAGTATTACGGTGTTAAGCTCATATGTTTCTGTTTCTCCACTCGCGCTGCGCCATAATATCCTTTGATATTTCCGATCCTCTGGTCGTACGAGGAATTGCCGATACATTTTCTCGATGTCGCCAGTGAGTACGTACTGATGAGCGCGGAATCTAATTAATATACAAAATAAATTGTGAGTTGATTCGGGAATATAGGATTTCCCCATTTTCATGATTATCGTGATTTTTGTATAAATATATTTTTTAAGATACTAATAATTAGGTAGTTATAAATTAGTATTATCAATTATTTTGCATTTATAATTCCGCCTCTAGTATAAGTGTTAATTGAAAACTAACTTTATGTTTCAAAAGGTACTAGCAAAGTCGTTGAGTAACAAGCCACTGATGCTAACACAAATAGCATTGTCGTAATTAAATATTTCTAAATATTCATTTTTCATTTTGAACCTGTAGAAACAATTTATTATATATACTATTAGCTAAGTAATTGCATATTTAATTAAGTCGAAATATAAAACTTAGTTATTTTAATAATTTAAAAAATAAAAAACTGACAAACATTTCAATTTAATTTATGGTTGGAACAAAAGACAGTTATTTTTCATTAATTGAAATATTGCAATGCAGAGTACTTTCCAAAATACGCCGAGAGTATTCCTGATGATGAAACGAGCGTTGCTTCATCGAACGCAGCTAAAGAAAACAACATCTATGTAGTTGGTGGTACGATGCCTGAAATAGAGGGCGATAAATTGTACAATACCTGTACTATTTGGGGTCCCGATGGAACGTTGATAGCAAAACACCGAAAGGTAAGTAATATATTCCTTTATGGCTTTGAATTTGAAAATATTGGGGTGAAGAAAGTGACTCTATCTAGGAATAATTTAGGAATATACATATGTACATACGTATACTATAACCAATTCTATAATTTACGGTTTATAAAATACGTTATGATACGGGAAACGCCCATTTTTGTTGTAATGTGTTTGTTGTTGTATAAATTTTTCACATACTTAAAATATTATTATACTTATTTTTTCTCCTTTTTAAACATGATTAAATGATAAGATTTTTTAATAAAAGAAAGTGATAAAAACGCTGTCAGTTATTAAATAAAAAGTAATTGAAGTTTAGGAGTTGGTAACTTTGATATTAAATTACAAAAGTTGCAGCAATAGAATTAGCGACTACATTTTTATGTTATTAGGTACATCTATTCGACATCGACATTCCTAATAAGATTACTTTTCGAGAGAGTGATTCACTCAGTCCTGGTAACTCCCTAACGACGTTCGATGTGGAGGGCTGCAAAATAGGTATTGGCATTTGCTATGATATTAGATTCGAGGAAATGGCACGCATTTATCGGAACAAAGGTACAGTAACTGAATCGATCAATACTTAACTAGCAAAAAATTAAATATCTTTCTTAAATATATTCTATATAAAATTAATATAATCTGTAACTCTGTATAAAAAGAAGCTTAATTTAAAAAACCAGTATATTTGCTGAAAATGAAACAAATAAAAGAATTAAAAGCACAATAAGAGGACTGTCCTCGCATATTCAGAAATGATGGAATGTGAACCGTGCAAC
This sequence comes from Bombus vancouverensis nearcticus, assembly GCF_051014615.1. Lineage (NCBI taxonomy): Eukaryota > Metazoa > Arthropoda > Insecta > Hymenoptera > Apidae > Bombus > Bombus vancouverensis. The sequence goes on along the minus strand of NW_027468921.1, from coordinate 886,183 downwards.
TACGAAGTTAATTGGTATTCGGTGGCTTCATATTTCCTGCTTCTCTGAGTTAGGTTGCCAAATGCTGATATATCCAGCGGCATTCAATATGACCACTGGACCACTGCACTGGTCATTACTTCAGCGTTTCAGAGCGAATGATAATCAATTATACGTTGCCTGCATATCACCGGCTCGTGTTCCTTAAGCAAGTTACGTCGCATGGGGACATACACAGTTGACCAATCCCTGGGGAAAGATTCTTTACGATTTGGAAACTCAAGAGAATATGGCAGTCACCGATATCGGTAATTTACAGCTTAAAATTAAAAGCGAGAGATCCATGATGTAATTAATTTTTAGTCTCGTTAATTTATCGATTTAGCCATCTTCCTCTGTATTTGTTGAATTTATTAGTAAGCATTACTTATTACTTCGTATGTTTCTTTTTTCTATCAGATCTAAAAGTTGTTGAGGAAGTAAGGGCTCAGATACCTACATTTTCTCAGAGACGTACAGATTTGTACGACACTGTCTGTAAGAAGGAGTAACTCTACACTAAAACAGAAAATGTTTTTTTATAATATTTCTACTACGATATCCTTTTTCTGTGAATTATTACTAATTTCTTATCATTTGTACTACATGAATGACTCAATTAAGAAAACCAAAACGTTATAAATAATAATCTGTATATCTTGTGTATCAACATGTAATTGGATATTATAATAATATAGGAATGCTATAATAATATAGGATAATAATATAGGAGAATAATAATATAGAAAAAAATACATGCTTTTAAACACCTTTAATATCGATCACATAAATTGTTATAATTCACAATGATTACGCATACATAAAAGACCCCTCGATAGTAAAATTTACGATCAAAAGGCAATTACGTATCGTTTAACAACATTTAATTTATAACACCTTTTAAACATTTAGACAGATTAACACATAACACTTCTTATATATAAACATCAATTCGAAGTTATCGGCTTGGAGAAATTGGTCGATTAATACCTGTAGATTGTCTGTCTCGATGAAAGACTTAAAGAGAGCAAAAACATGATAATGCAGCTAATATAATATTCCTTCTTTCTTGTATCTGTCTGCCTCTCAGGTCGTTTTACTAATTACAATAAGTAATTTCGACTTCTTTGCGCTCTCTTTTAACGCATTCGAGACCGAAAGAAATTCATATCAGTCAGTAGGCAAGGGTATAATATACATATTTTATATATAACTTATGTAGTAATGTATATATCATGTTAATTTCATATTTTTTTCAATATAGAATTATTATATATATATATATATATATATATATATATATATATATATATATATATATGTCGGAGATGAAATGAAAAACCGGAGCCTTCCCTATGCAATTTTGAGGAGGCCTTTTAGTGCTTTGGCCTAGATTTTATCATAACTGTAATTAAGTAATTGTCATCTGTAATTGTTTGACATTTGTGAAAAGCGAAAGTGGGTTCGAGGTGACAACTGGTCGCTGAACGTAGCCACGGTCACGGGATAAACGTTTTGCTTGATGAAGACAGAAATTGCCTAGTATCGGCGTTTGGATCTTTCTCGATGTTACCAAGGAGTATATAACAAACTTTTGACAGATATTGCCTAGCAACAACGATTGGAACCTTCTCGATGTTTCCAGCGAGAATATAACAAACAAATGCAGTCGTATTACGAAAAAGATTTTAATCAGAGAGGCATTCGTGTGGTCGCCTTGGAAAGTGATACATCGAGTAATTTTTCCGTGTGATTCAGCAAACGTATTTTTGTGTTATAAAATTGTTTAAAGTTTTCCCGTTGACCGTGTATTCGTTTGAACCCCGGATCATTGTTTATAGCGTAAATTAAATTCAATATTTGTAAATTTATCAATCGTTAATTTTCATTATTCGTTAAAATTAGTAAATCGTAAGATATATTATTCGTTTCTTTTATTGTTCGATAAAACTTATTATTCTTTAATCTAATTAATAATTTAATTTATCATTTGTTAATCAATCATATCATTTACAAAATTCATTATTCATAATATTTGTAAAACCTTGTTTATTCGTGTAAATATATTCTCTGTTTTGTAAAACAATGGCTAATTCAAACGAAGAATCGTTACGCGCCTTAAATCCTAATGTTAACCCGACATATATATATATGACTGTACATAATACATTATAGAATAACATAGTATATAATTTTATATTTTAAAAATATGAGGTATACTATTTAAGATTGTCATCGATTTAAAATCAAAGTATGAAAAGGATACCCCGGAGAGAGTAAAACACAGAATCATTCTAACTAAACATTCAGATCGTACCGACACCTAGGTATCGTCTTACAATTAAGTCTCGGTCTCGAATGGATTAAAATGAAATACATACTTGCAGCTTCAACATCTTCAATATCGAGGAGATTCAAACTTTACAAATAAATGTAAATTGCGATGTAAAACAAAGCGATGTAAAAAGGGAAAAAGGAGGAAAGAAGGAACAGGGAAGCAAAGAGAAGAAACGAATTTTTCATTTTCTCTTGCCAGGAATATAAGATGCTAAGTAATCTTCCTAAGTAATCTCCTCCAGCTTTTTCTAGTTTGCTCAATAATTATTAGTACATGTTAGGAAAACAAATAGAATTTTTGTTCTCAAGCGAGGTATAATTTAAATTTTGTATGTACACAAAAATGTTAAATATCTGTAATAAACATGGTATAATCAATTTTTTTACATAAAATTATATTGTATAGGCTATTGTTATTTAAACATTTTAAATTGGATGAAGAAAAAAAATGACGCAAATAAAACGTAGGACATTTTAATTAAAGAGACTAATATAGAGATTTATCTACTTAACTGTGATTAAATCATCTCCACTTAACGCTCTACCTCTTCTATTAATTATGCTTCGTTAAACTATGATTACAGAGGATGGGTTTTTTGATAAAATGACATTCTGACAAATATATATAGATCGATATATATAGATATAGATAGACAAATATATAGATTCTTACAACAGTAGTTATGAATGAACAGTAGTTATTGTATCAATTCCGTTCTTCAGAAGCTTCATTTGTGAAAAGACAATTCGCCAGAATATGGATTCACTGTAGTTATAGCTATAGGATTTCAATCTAGTTGACAGACTTGCTTTACGTAGAGAATATCTGTCTCTTGTTCTACCTTATCGCGATTCTCTCCTCATCTTATACGCTTTGTCGAGTGTCACGTAATTTTTGGGTTGGTTGGTGAAAATAAAATATAGTTGAGTCGTAACACAACTATTAACTTGGTTTTAATCAACCTTTATTATGAATTCAGCAATCACAATGTAACACGCACTGAGTTAACATAAATCACAATTCACTCCAACCACGTTATGTAAGACTTAGTTACAACAATACATTAAGTACGCGACTTATAAGAGTAGAGACCGACATAGATATGTTGACTATTCTAAGGATACAGAATAAGTGAAGTTTTACTGACGATACTGTGTCTGAGGAAAGCTAGAGGTGGGTGTGTCTAAGGACACGGGACTATCGGATTTGTTGATGACAATTTTGGTTAAGGAAGTGAGGGCAGTAGACACCATCTCCGATTGGATAATAGGACGGTTGGTAGACCAGGAAGGGTTTTAGCCGCCCTCGCGAGAAAGTTGCCAACGGAACATACCAGATGTGGAGAAAACCAACTTTCTAAGCTAACACGTGGTAGACAATAAACGTAAAGGGAAATTTAAGACAGGAAATACTCGCTTGGTCCGAAGGACCTTAACTATAAAAATGCCAAGGCCCCTGGTGGGCACTTAAGACTATTGAGGGTGCGCGCCAAGGATATGCAGACATCTGGGTGCCATCCTGTCCGTGGTGTGTGGCCTGGTCTCTGATATGAATTGACGTTACACGAGCAAAGTAATATTGGCATATATCTCGGCTCTGGTTACAATCATTAGTTTCCGCCTAAACGGTTAGAATCACATAGCTCGCGCTCTATTCTCGTTTATTCAACATTCAGGCCATATGGTCGCATGCGACGAGTTTTATGTTAATTCCGACCGATTACAATACCTTTCTTTCGTTTACAAGGAACGACGAGACTGGCAGTTGCGTGATTTCCAATGCAAAAGCCGCGATATCTGCACGATAACCTAACCTCAACCGATTTTGTTGTACTATTCTTATGTGGACTTCGTTTGTACCACTTTCGTAACAAAAATAGAATACGTAGAACACAGCATTCCGTTATGCGATATTGTCGATTCATAACATCCGAAAAATCAGAGATAATTATTTCCCTACAGTTGTACATTTGTGTGAAAAATTACGAACGTAAAGTTGTTTGGTGCATGCACAGTCCTCCCCTCCCCTGCATTTGCGTGGACATGCTAGAAAGATTCACTTTTCCACGGTGAAACTGTATGTATTATAATTTCATTTTTACAAAGGTCGAACATCCTACTATGCATAAATTTAATATTAATATAAGCAGGTTTCGTGTTAAGTATTACATCTGACGTATAAGCACACGTGTGTACGAGCCTTGGTTTTAAATGTCTTGTAGTAGACACCGAAAAGATTATTCAGTTGGATATCTGACTCAACATCAATATTTTACTAGGAGATAACATGTTAAGAACACGTTGGTGGATGGCATGGGAGATGATGAATGAAGACATACTTCTGTGAGATACATAAAATAGTAGTCAGAACGTATTTTGGCGCTTGGGGACAGCAACAGCTTTTTTTTTTTTTTTTATTTATTTGTTGGAATTACAATCAATTCTCGCGTTGAGAATTTTCAGTAATTTTTCTGGCGTGGCGCAGTGACATGGCTGTTTATTTACAATAAGTTAATACTTATTATAGATAGGTATAATTTATAAGTATTATAAGTAAGTGCATATGCTTAATTTGGATAATTAAATGAATCTAACGTTTAGGTCTAGCGGGTAGTGCCTCTTCAGCCTGCGAATCTGGTCCGTCGTATCGAGTAGTCCAGTGATTAGGGGGTTTCGGTGTTTCTTGACTCTTTTGCTATATCTGTCGCTATATTTTGCTATTTCCTCTTTGACTGTAGGTATCTTGAGGCCGCGATGGATGGTTTCGTTGGTAACATACCAAGGTGCGTCTATTAAGGCTCTTAGCGTTTTCGATTGGCATCGTTGTAGTATTTCGATGTTGGAGTTACTTGCTGTTCCCCATCGCTTCCTATATCCCTATATTCCGTACTTGCTTCGCTTGGTACTTTTATAATTTTCGTAGTTACAATAAAAAATTTAATTCTTAACAGATTAAAGATTTAACCTCTTGCTTTATAGTGTACAATAATTTTTTTCTTTTTCTTTTTTTTTTTTTTTTTTTGTATAGGTTATGTGATCCATAGTTTGAGTAACTAGTACATATATATAATTACGTGACAAGCTTTCATTTCAATCTATATTTGAGATTAATATTTTATCAGTTTCTGTTCGTAACAACATCGAAGTAGTCCATAAGTTTGAAGAGTATAATTAAGGAAGTTATGAAGCAAGAGGTTAAGGACAAATTCTGAAAGAGGTTATGTACAACTCAGTAGTACTGCTTTACATTACTTTGCGAATTACTTTTCAAGCATAAAAATAGTTTAACAGCCACTTATAGTTACTTCCTTACCATTACATTCATTAAATTCGTTTGATTTTGTAAACAAAATAACCACGCTGACCAGTCTCTTATTTAAAATAGAATTATTTTGTCATATATCCAACAGTTTACTTTCTCTTCGCTTTGTCTCGTATTACGACTTTATAACGGTGTTTCTTTAAACTTTAAACGATCGTAATAAATGTATTTACGGACGATGACTGATATCTGGTCTGTCTTAAAGTTTCAACTAATTAGTGCCCCGTTACTTTGGACGTTATGAAATGTTGTATAACCAAAGACTTATCTTCTCTTTTGGTAGTTGCATAAGAGAAGACTGAGCCATTGAAACGCTCGAATAGATTAGCTGATTCGCTTAACGTATTTTTACTTCCGACGAGCTAAACACAAGAGCAGAAAGCACTTAAGGAATAATACAGAAACGTCAAACGTATACAGAAATATATTTCGTAAAAGCATTAGTACGTAACATGTCTTTATAATTCTATTTATGTATAGTAAAATGGCTTGTTTCCATTTTCATGAATTATAACTGACATTTCAAGGCATTCATGTAAATATGTAACTCTCGTTAATTAATAATTTAACAATGCGTCATGAAACGTATCATTTTCGTTTCTTCCTTTGTTTCGTTATACACAGGAACGAATTTGTAAATAAAGATGTATAATCAACGATAACATATGACAGCGAGTATAATAACTGTCAGCAAAGGAAGAGGTCGGTAAAATGATTGTGGTTGATCTCAGTGTATCGGTAAATAAGCTTCGACAGACGTTGCCGGGGGACTCGGTGTCGGTGAAACCGCGTCGATGAAATGATTGTCAGTGATTTAAAGATAACCCAATTTATTGATCTGTCTCCCCTTCATGGTGTTGTACGTCTCTCTATAAAACATATTCTACCTCGGAGGGCTGAAAAATTTAACTTGGTCTCACTGGACTGGACTGTAAGTAAGAAAATTGAAATGCAAAATCCACGTGTGAGCGCAACGGTTTAGATGGAAAGTTCGATAGGACAATTATGTATATTAGCCTGAAAGAAAGCTCGTGGCTTCGCACGCAACACGTAATTTCCCTCGCTGAAATAATCCTATTACAACGATACGATTTAAAATTTTCCTTAACAGACCTCGCAATGTAATTCTTCATCTACAATTTTTTATTCGGCCTGAAACAAGAGACTTTCGAAGCCTTATAGAGTCTCGCGAATCTAAAAGTCAGGTTTCAACGTATTTTCGCGTCTTATTCTATAATACTGAAGACATTAAAGGTGTTAACGATTATTGTCTCACTATGTACGTACATCAAACGAGTACTTACGTAAGAGACGAATGGAAATGGAAACAGCCGAGAATAATTGAAGATAATTTGAATACGTTCCAGGCTATAATACAATTTCTCGTGAACCGTAATTGATTCGCAGAAGGGAATTGCTGCTTCTCACGACTAGCAAAGTGTTTCGCAAAAAAAAAAAAAAGAAAAGAAAAATGGTGTCGGAAGGATAGAAAAAAAGCGGTGGCCTACATCAAGCAATCTTCATGCCGATAATGCATTTATTATTCAGTTCGTTCATTTTCTATCGCGTAACAGACACTGGGATAACTGACAGAACGAGCGTATAAATCTTGCATCTCTCAACCTGACTTCTCCCAATTCGTATACTTCCATCCTTCGTATAAGTGACAATGAATCAGAAGAGTTTCATAGCAATATTGAACAACATACAGTCAACTACAACACCATTAGATACATCCACCATACAGTCAACTACAACACCATTAGATAACAGCAATACAATAGATTATAATTTTCTACGTGTCATTGATTCATCGTCATCATTTTCCATTTTTTTAGCATATGTAAAAACGTATCTGACGTAATCTTACCTCGCTCTTTGAGTACAAAAATCCATTCAAATGAAACAAAGGGAAAAGAAATAAGAAAACAAACACTCACATACGAATCTTCATTACATAACTGTATGTACTTCTCGAGGTATAATTACTCAGACACGTTACAGCGTACCTTCTTCGTTCCCTAATGGCTGATGTTGATCGTTGACGTTTATAATGAAAGAATTTCGTCAACGGCGCCATCTGGATCCCTGTTGAAAAATTAAAATAGCCGCAACAGCACCATTAAGCTCATCACCCAGAGTAGCTTTTGTGGCTGAGTCGTGGAGGAATTATTATCATCAACGACATAAACTTTACCAGTTCCGGTAATGTTCTTCAGATGGTCCAGGCATTCGAACTCGCAACATCGCTTTCCAAGACGGAATTTCTTGCATGTCTGTAGTAAAAAGAAATCGAATCTGGTCCGTCGTATCGAGTAGTCCAGTGATTAGCGGGTTTCGGTGTTTCTTGACTCTTTTGCTATATCTGTCGCTATATTTTGCTATTTCCTCTTTGACTGTAGGTATCTTGAGGTCGCGATGGATGGTTTCGTTGGTAACATACCAAGGTGCGTCTATTAAGGCTCTTAGCGTTTTCGATTGGAATCGTTGTAGTATTTCGATGTTGGAGTTACTTGGACAGCAACAGCTGGTGATACTGTCATACACCTCCATTTATAAACTTTCGAAAATCGATGTGACCTTCAAACTTTAGTGTATTCTGTTTCACAGCACAAAATGTTTCCGAAACGTACGTTTATTGTTACAATGAACTTGACTAATGGCTCTGAAATACTATCCTTGAAAAAACAATGGGGGAATTGGAGCAAAAAAAAGAAGGAAATAAACAAAGACCTTGTTGGTTCGTAAAAATAAAATATGCTACAGGAAAAACTTTTTCCAACGGATTGAGATGCGACAAGCTATGACGCGAATCGAGCGTTTGTCTACAGGAGCGCATTTTCGGTGGATATATATGTCGGAATGACATTGGGGATAGGGTTGTCGGTGTTTGAGGAGTCTTCATTGAAGGTAGCCATCGTTGCGGTGTAACGAAGATACGATTTATTGACACAGGTATGAATAACACAGGTTTGACAATCTACCACGGCGGTGAGACGTCCGCGACACTAGTGACAGTGGTCTCCGGTTCAATAACGAATCCGCGGCCAACGGGATGACAGATGGGCGTTCTCGCTGAATCTAAGTCTGACTCGTAAAAATAATTGCTGAGCGTAAAAACGTTACTCTTTGGTCGACGGGAGCGCATAAAAGAATGCCCGTCCCGTCCCGATGATGCCACAGAGGAAAACTATAATGGGGTGTGTCTAAGGACACGAGATCATCGGATTCGTCGAGAAAAGCCTTCGTTCAGAAAGTAAGGGAAATTGGCGTTGCTGCTAATTGGTCAACCTCCATATCGGTGGTTAGAAAAAGATGCTAGCCGCCCTCGAGGGAAAGTTGCTAGTGGGAGACGCCGCTCGTTGAAAAATATGTCTCCCCTATCTTCCCGTAGTTGGGACAAAGACTGTTCGTCTGTTTGAAGGACTTTAGTTAACTAAACCTTAAGATTTATAACGGGCCCTCGGGCTAGCCGAACATGTACTGCGGAGACGCATCGACATCTGGCAATCATCTTACTCGAAGAATAGGGTCTGCGTGTGGCGAGCCACGGGACAGAAACCGTTGGAATGTTTACTGTCGCGTGTCGCCACGAATTTTTCTTTTAAGGAGAGCTATAGAATTACTCCATACCTTTGTTAGGCAAAGCGTTCATCCCTTGACCGCGGCTACGTTGGGCGACAGACTGTCACCTCGAGCCAAAGCTCACCGTCACTAATCTCGAACAATTACAATCGGATTGAATAACTACAATAGTTTAGTTACAGTTATAGTAGACTTTAGATTGCAATGTTGCGGGGCTATCCAAAGGTTCCGGTGTCCTTTCATCTCCGACATATAGATATACATGTATATGTGACGAAATATACTAAAGCAATATTGACCCTTTGTCGCTGAAAGTATCAAACTACAAAACTTTCTTTCAAATTTTCAGAATAAGGAAATCAGGATCATGATAAATAATTGGAACATAATTAAAAATAATATATCTTCTCTATAAGATAATGAATACATTGGTTCATTTAATTTTTATGGATATTCAAACGCTTCTGTGAAATAAAACGTCAAGATTATAGAGTATAAAATTCATAGCTATGAAATAACTAAAACTCTGATGTATTATTAAAAATATACGTTATGTTGTATGTAGTGATACATACAAAGATTGCATGTACAAACCCATAATTAACACAATGCTACCGCAACCATTCTGCAATCTACCTTGCCCAAAACACTCTTCCAGTCACCTCCAAACTCTTCAATTCTCTCCACCTAACCACCCACAAACCATTCACAAACGTGCAATTCTCGACAAAAGAAGAACTTATCGTCAGTTGTCCTTAACATCTCGTTCATTCATTTGGTCCCTATCCCCCTATTTCCTCCCACTGCGATGATCGCACTACATTTTGCCACGTCTCTATTCTATTCTCTGGATGATCTGAATTCTCGAGCAGTCGAGTGACGATTGATCTGTACAATTGACCGATTTCTTTTTACTACAGACATGCAAGAAATACCGTGTTGGAGAGCGATGTTGCGAGTTCGAGTGCCTGGACCATCTGAAGAACGTTACCGGAACTGGTATAGTTTATGTCGTTGATGATAAGAATTCCTCCACGACTCAGCAACAAGAGCTACTCTGGGTAATGAGCTTAATGGTGCTGTTGCGGCTATTTTAATTTTTCAACAAGGATCCAGATGGCGCCGTTGACGAAATTCTTTCATTATAAACGTCAACGATCAACATCAGCCATCAGGGAACAAAGAAGGTACGCTGTAACGTGTCTGAGTAATTATACCTCGAGGAGTACATACAGTTATGTGATGAAGATTCGTATGTGAGTGTTTGTTTTCTTATTTCTTTCCCCTTTGTTTCATTTGAATGGATTTTTGTACTCAAAGAGCGAGGTAAGATTACGTCAGATACGTTTTTACATATGCTAAAAAAATGGAAAATGATGATGATGAATCAATGACGCGTAGAAAATTATAATCTATTGTATTGCTGTTATCTAATGGTGTTGTAGTTGACTGTATGGTGGATGTATCTAATGGTGTTGTAGTTGACTGTATGTTGTTCAATATTGCTATGAAACTCTTCTGATTCATTGTCACGTATACGAAGGATGGAAGTATACGAATTGGGAGAAGTCAGGTTGAGAGATGCAAAATTTATACGCTCGCTCTGTCAGTTATCCCAGTGTCTGTTACGCGATAGAGAATGAACGAACTGAATAATAAATGCATTATCGGCATGAAGATTGCTTGATGTAGGCCACCGCTTTTTTTCTATCCTTCCGATACCATTTTTCTTTTCTTTTTTTTTTTTTGCGAAACACTTTGCTAGTCGTGAGAAGCAGCAATTCCCTTCTGCGAATCAATTACGGTTCACGAGAAATTGTAATATAGCCTGGAACGTATTCAAATTATCTTCAATTATTCTCGGCTGTTTCCATTTCCATTCGTCTCTTACGTAAGTACTCGTTTGATGTACGTACATAGTGAGACAATAATCGTTAACACCTTTAATGTCTTCAGTATTATAGAATAAGACGCGAAAATACGTTGAAACCTGACTTTTAGATTCGCGAGACTCTATAAGGCTTCGAAAGTCTCTTGTTTCAGGCCGAATAAAAAATTGTAGATGAAGAATTACATTGCGAGGTCTGTTAAGGAAAATTTTAAATCGTATCGTTGTAATAGGATTATTTCAGCGAGGGAAATTACGTGTTGCGTGCGAAGCCACGAGCTTTCTTTCAGGCTAATATACATAATTGTCCTATCGAACTTTCCATCTAAACCGTTGCGCTCACACGTGGATTTTGCATTTCAATTTTCTTACTTACAGTCCAGTCCAGTGAGACCAAGTTAAATTTTTCAGCCCTCCGAGGTAGAATATGTTTTATAGAGAGACGTACAACGCCATGAAGGGGAGACAGATCAATAAATTGGGTTATCTTTAAATCACTGACAATCATTTCATCGACGCGGTTTCACCGACACCGAGTCCCCCGGCAACGTCTGTCGAAGCTTATTTACCGATACACTGAGATCAACCACAATCATTTTACCGACCTCTTCCTTTGCTGACAGTTATTATACTCGCTGTCATATGTTATCGTTGATTATACATCTTTATTTACAAATTCGTTCCTGTGTATAACGAAACAAAGGAAGAAACGAAAATGATACGTTTCATGACGCATTGTTAAATTATTAATTAACGAGAGTTACATATCTACATGAATGCCTTGAAATGTCAGTTATAATTCATGAAAATGGAAACAAGCCATTTTACTATACATAAATAGAATTATAAAGACATGTTACGTACTAATGCTTTTACGAAATATATTTCTGTATGCGTTTGACGTTTCTGTATTATTCCTTATGTGCTTTCTGCTCTTGTGTTTAGCTCGTCGGAAGTAAAAATACATTAAGCGAATCAGCTAATCTATTCGAGCGTTTCAATGGCTCAGTCTTCTCTTATGCAACTACCAAAAGAGAAGATAAGTCATTGGTTATACAACATTTCATAACGTCCAAAGTAACGGGGCACTAATTAGTTGAAACTTTAAGACAGACCAGATATCAGTCATCGTCCGTAAATACATTTATTACGATCGTTTAAAGTTTAAAGAAACACCGTTATAAAGTCGTAATACGAGACAAAGCGAAGAGAAAGTAAACTGTTGGATATATGACAAAATAATTCTATTTTAAATAAGAGACTGGTCAGCGTGGTTATTTTGTTTACAAAATCAAACGAATGTAATGAATGTAATGGTAAGGAAGTAACTATAAGTGGCTGTTAAATTATTTTTATGCTTCAAAAGTAATTCGCAAAGTAATGTAAAGCAGTACTACTGAGTTGTACATAACCTCTTTCAGAATTTGTTCTTAACCTCTTGCTTCATAACTTCCTTAATTATACTCTTCAAACTTATGGACTACTTCGATGTTGTTACGAACAGAAACTGATAAAATATTAATCTTAAATATAGATTGAAATGAAAGCTTGTCACGTAAATATATATATGTACTAGTTACTCAAACTATGGATCACATAACCTATACAAAAAAAAAAAAAAAAAAAAAAGAAAAAGAAAAAAATTATTGTACACTATAAAGCAAGAGGTTAAATCTTTAATCTGTTAAGAATTAAATTTTTTATTGTAACTGCGAAAATTATAAAAGTACCAAGCGAAGCAAGTACGGAATATATGCGGAATATGAATCGCTCAACGAGCCAAAGAGCGGCTCAGTGACAAAATTAGTAATGTAAAGACCACAAATATTACAACATTATATTCTACCACAAAATAATTCTCTATACAAAAAAGGTACACAACGAATCGATTTTTCACAACGATAAGAGTCAACAGAACCAATCAAGACCAGGCGAGACTCTCATAAGACAACGATATCAGAGGGATCAAATCAGCGACTTCAATCTATGTTACAGAGTATAGTTATCAAGAAAAATTGCTCTTTTCATGAAAAGTATGGTAATGATACTCTTATAATACATTGTATATCTGGCAGTCGGATGTGCCCGTGGCCATCGGAAATGTAAAGACGACGCTTTTAGAAAGTGATAGCGCCATCGCGTTATAAAAACGCGTTAGAAGAAGGACGGTTTCGCTATCCAAGGCGAATCGAAAAGTGTGCGTGTTGCGAGAATCAGAGTTGATCGAGACGTCGAAGCATAGAGTCGTTAGAATTGAGTTGCGAGTGTTGTCGAGTGTTAGAGTTGCTAGTGAGAGAGAGAGAGAGAGAGAGAGAGAGAGTTACCAAATAGTTGTCAAGTTATTTGTTGTAAATACGAGCGTTGCATTTAGTTTTCCTGTTAATCAAACATCGTTTCTCTGTCTAACTAATATCTGTATTTTCAATCCATTATTAATATATTCCGATATTACAAGTGGGGGCTCGTCCGGGATTGAATAAGACAGAGAAACGATACGACTTAACGGAGCTATTTGTGCGGGAGTAGAAAAGAATAGAATAAAATGGCAAACGTTGAAGACGAACGATTGTCGGGTGAAGAGGATTTGACGCTGGAGGAGCTGAGGAGTAAGCTCGCACAGATGAATCTGCCTATATCCGGTGCGAGATCAGTGCTGGTTGCCAGGTTGAACAGAGCGTGCAAACCTGGTCGATCTACTCCTAAGGATTCGAAGCGTGGCGAAGAATCAACAAACCAGCGAGATCTAAGAAGCAAGCAGAGAGCCGAACGCAGTCAAGAGGGAGAGGAAGACCTCGAGAAGCTGAGGACGAAAGAGCTGAGAGCGCGTCTCGTTAGCTTGGGGTTGAAGGTAACGGGAAGAAAATCCGAACTACGCGCGCGGCTACAGGCGGCCCTAGAAGGAGACGATGTATCGTCGGAAGAAGGGAGCTCCGACGAAAGTGAAGGCGAGGACGATAAACAAGGCGCGCGAGAATACAGGAGAGGCACGCGAGCGGTGTATCAGGACCGCGATGAGTATCAGCAGAAGTATATGCGTCGGTTCGATGTTGAGTCTTAAAGACGTGGAAGACTCATTAGAGAAATTCAGCGGGGATGATCTGCTGAGTGTAAATCAGTGGGTGGAAGACTTCGAGGAAATGGCAGAAGTGTGGGGTTGGTCAGACGCCCACATGGTGGCCTATGCTAAGAAATTACTCGCAGGCTCCGCTCAGGCCTTCGTACGACAAGAGCGATGCGCGAAGTTTTGGGCAAAGCTAAAAAAGGCGTTGAGGAATGAGTTTGAAAATGTAGTAAGCGACCAACAGATACATGGCGAGTTATCCCATAGAAAGAAGAAAGCAGATGAGAGTCTGCAACAATATATGTATCACATGTGCGGGATTGCAAAACAAGGAAGGGTTGATACGCAATCCTTGATAGACTACATTATTCAAGGCATTCCCGACGAGGTCGCGAACAAGACTGTGCTATACGGAGCCAGGAATATCGAGCAATTAAAAGAGCGTTTCAGGCGCTACGAAGCGATAAAAAGAGATATGGAGATGAGGACGAAATTTGAGGAGCCGAAGAGTAGCAGGGTAAAGCCGGTGGCGAAGCTGTCCGAAACCGAGAGGAACAAGGAACCCGGTCGATCTGGAGATGCGAGGAAGGCGCGATGCTACAATTGCGGTGATGCGGAGCACGTGTGTGCGGAGTGTCCGAGCAAGTCGAGAGGACCTAAATGCTTCAAATGTAGGGAGTACGGACACATCGCATCAAAATGCGACAAGGCACTGGGTGAGCCCTCAAAAAAAGTTTACAGCGTGTTTCGGTCGTTACAAACAAGGCGTGGTAAGGATGTTAAGATGGAAAATTTCGAATTGAGCGCGTTGATAGACACCGGTAGTGAGCTGACTCTAATGCGAGCAGATCAGCATGTGAAAATCGGAGCGTTCAGATTAAGTCGGGAAATCGTTGGATTTCGCGGTGTCGGTTCCGGAAGGAATTTTACGCTCGGGAAATTTTCGACGAACATTATTATAGACAATGAGTCGTACTGTATAACCATACACGTAGTTCCAGACACAGTGATGCAACATTCGCTTATTATTGGCGCAGACTTTTTGGACACTGTTGAAATAAGTATAAAAGGGGGAAAATCTTTTATTAGTAGAATAAAGGACGAAAATCCCGATGAGTGTCCGGAAGTCCTCATGATAGATGTAGAGACACAGGCGAGTGAGATAGATTTGTCACACGTTAAGGACATGCAACATAGGCTAAAAAGAGATTTGAAGAGAACCAAAGCATTGCTAAGAGACGCTCAAACGATGCTGGAGAGATCGAAAGGTGACACGACGGGTAAAGCAGCTTTACGACAGCTGAAGAACCAGTTAGAAGATGCAGAATGCGCTAGAGCAGTTGCAGTTAAAGCGAAACAGGCACTGGAGCAAGAACCGAATGAGACGCAGGCTTCGTTGCAGGAAGTACTGCGGCAACGTTCCGAAGCAGAAGATCGTGTTAATGTAGCTAGTCGCGAACGAACTGAGCTACTGTCGCAATTGGAAGAAAATAAAGAAGAGTTAGCAGAAGTTTTGAAGAAGTATCGGGCAGCTGTGCAGCAAGTGTCGGAGGAACGGAGAATAGTGGCAAGACACGTGGTGATTGGTAAAGTGGACCACGAGATGGTGTCCTCGTCGGATTCTTGCCGCCAGCAGGAGGACTTAGCGAACATCACGAGGAGGAAGAATCTGGCTAAACAACAGCAACAGGATGTTGTTGATGATATTTGCGAATTTACTGAGAAGGATAGCGTTGCGGGTGTGAGGGTTGTTTCAAGTTTTCGGATAGACTCGAAGAGAGTGAGTGCAAGGCGAACGAAAAGACAAGGGAAGTCGCACGCGCGGAATCCCTCCAATAATATCGATACGAAGATTCGATATACAGAGGATGTGGATGACGAGGACGACGATGGGATTGTCGAGGACACGATGAACGTGAAGACCTTCGAAAAAGAAGAGATCATAGTCTCGGTAGATGGTAAGTTGTTAACGTCTTCCATGTACGAACCGAGCCTACGAAAATGTCACGATGCTGCCACGACGATCAAAGCCCCTGACAAGAGTGAAATGGGTAAACAAACAACGGAGAGGAAGATAGAGGAAGAGCGAAAGAGGAGCAGTAGCATCGAGGACGAACAGGCCGCGGTGTTCCAAGAGGAACGAGATCAGCTGCGTGCGGACGCAAAGAGACGGATTGAGGAGATCCAAATCCGAAACAAGCGGGCGTATAACAGGAGACGCAAGAAGGCGACAGCATACAGGACGGGAGATCTAGTGGCAATCGAGAGGATGCAGAGGGGTCCCGGGCTAAAGCTGCATCCGAAGTTTCTTGGACCGTACCGGGTGATAAAAGTCCTGCGAAATGACCGATACATAGTGCAGCGAGAGGGGGAGCACGAAGGGCCACGTACAACTTCCACGGCAGCCGATCACATGAAATGGTGGAATGCTGACGATAGTGATGTAAGTGCGAGCGGCGATGATGAGCACATCTGAGGGCAGATGTGATTGTCAGGAAAGGCCGATTGTGATATCGTAGAATAGCTTTGATTGGAGATCGGCTGAAAATAGAAAAACCGTGTACGTCGTGTTTCTGTGGTTCGTTTACATTTAAGAGTGCCTACGTGACTAAAGGCACGTAGTTGGTAGTTCTTACATAGGTATGAGGGAAACAATAGACAACGTTAGAAGAAGGACGGTTTCGCTATCCAAGGCGAATCGAAAAGTGTGCGTGTTGCGAGAATCAGAGTTGATCGAGACGTCGAAGCATAGAGTCGTTAGAATTGAGTTGCGAGTGTTGTCGAGTGTTAGAGTTGCTAGTGAGAGAGAGAGAGAGAGAGAGAGAGAGAGTTACCAAATAGTTGTCAAGTTATTTGTTGTAAATACGAGCGTTGCATTTAGTTTTCCTGTTAATCAAACATCGTTTCTCTGTCTAACTAATATCTGTATTTTCAATCCATTATTAATAAATTATAATTAATCGGACAAAATTACACCTTTAATATATTCCGATATTACATTACCGTGATGTAATATTTATCATGCTTATTTTGTACGTAAAACGAATCGTTGGAATATTCCCGAAGCTAACGAAGCATTTCCCAAAAGTTAAACCGAAGAAATTAACGCGAATAGTTAAGTGAAATTTTTCCATTAACTTGCTGACCAACCGGCAAATAAAAAATCATAAAAATTGTTTCAATGTGTTGAGGTCACGCATAACTTCTTTTTTCATTGACGATTACCAAACAGGTAAAATTTCGAAATTGTACGAAGGCCACGTGACCAGATCGTATTGGAATTTGAAGTGCATGGAAAAAGACAACTCGAAGTACAAACCTTGAGCTGTACTACTCGAAGTACAAACGTGAACTAATGGATGCAGAAAAGCAATTAACGCCAAACATCCGAACAGCATCTTGGAGCCCGTCATTGTTCTGAAATAAAAGAAGTGACGAATTAAAAAGACGCAGGACTAATAATAATAAAGGAAACTTAGTTCGTATCATAAATTGAATTTACATCAGAAAAGAAGCACGATCAAGCGAAACAGATCGTAGAAATGACAAATATCATCGATATACGTTTCAGTGTAATTTCACTTTTGAAAATTATTTAGTTTAATACGATCGTATTCATCGCTCTGAAACTTTCATTGTGCTGCAATTTGTGCTGCGTCTTTTTAATTTCTCTATCTTTCTGTGTTTTCGGAAAAATTACTTGAAAGATTAAGAATTGCTTGCCTTATTTTATTTTCGATTAGTTAGGATTTGATTGTTCCAGGTAAGGTTTATTATTTATAACAGGTTTTATCACTTGTTTATTATTTAGGAGTTTGTTATTTTAGGATTAGTACCTTTTAGGATTTCTTATCCTTCGAGTTTCTGTTTCAGATATCTAGGTCTATTTCAAGATGTTTTATTACATTAGGATTATTTATTCGATTAAGATAATTTAAGAGTTTCACAATGTACAAAGAAATAATCGCGTGAAATTTAGATTTATGCTTTAAACGTATTAAACACGCGGTAATTTCAATGTCTATAGCCTCGAACGTGTTCTGATTAGTTGTGTCATTGTCTGTGACATTGAAATCACAAAAATCCATTGCAAGTGTGCTGTCATGCAATGTGGATGTAATTGGGTTTTTTGGGTATTTCCTGTATCATCTGATTTGTACAGTACTATTTTAACGCAAGGACAGGAAACTTATTATATATTTCCCGTCCATTATTTGAATCGTTGTGAAGTGTAACGAATTATATTCGATTCGAGGAGATGTTAATGAATTACCCATTTCATATGTAATTACATGGAAATAAAAATCAACAGACAACGGAATTTCCAATATTTTTTTGTTTCGTCACGTCTTTTTCATAATATATCTTTTATAGGTACGTGATCTATTAATCGTTCGAATGGAAATAATTATTCGTATAATATTCAAATGATTCTAGCCATAAAATAAATTAAAACGATACCTGTCAATGATATGCAATCTGCGTATGACGTCAACCTCGATCTATGCTTATACAAGAAATTTTATCAATCAATGACTAGATATACAATAATCAAATATTATAAAATTTCCTGAAAACCTTTAGGTGTTAATATTAAGGTGTTAATATCTTTAATATTTGCAAGTTACTGTTTAGCGCTAATTAGTTAGAATGTAACAAGTGGTGTACCAGAATTGAGATAATTAAGCCACACGAACAATCTTATTTAGATCTTTTTAATTTTTTAATTCTCTTTTGCTCCAATACTTCGTAAAATTAATCTTCGTTAGCTACTACACTTCATAGAATGACAAGAGATAATTTTTCTTATATAACGTTTCATTCATAAAATCTATCATTAAAGTATATCTTCATAAAAATATCATTCCATACTAACGGTATATTTGGTGTCATACGAGATAACAGTTACCAGTGATGACATATGTAACTTTATAAAGATATCTCGTTTTATTATATATTAAAAGAATGTACTCATTGCTGCTATATTTCAGATGAAAAAAAGGAGGCAACGATTTTACAGTAAAATCGTTCGTTTACAACTGATTCATTTACATTTCATGATAATACTGTGCATTCTGAATATGCTATGATTTGGTTTAAAATAATAAATAGTCCATTCTTGCATACTATTGCTCCGGCTTTACTTGTATTTTCGATATTGGTATAAATAGAAAGACAATTAATGTCGTTCGAGTCTATTTTCGGATCATTTATATTACGTTTAATCCATATAGTTATTATATGAGACATAGTATCGTAAAATTTGGAAGAATAAAACGTTCGTACAGGATGTACATTTTATAAGAACTCCAACAAATCTGCGTGTGCACCTAAAATACAAACCGATAGTGATTGTTCATAAGTTTATATACATTATCTAATGTCAATCGAAGGTATCAATTCTTTTTCTCCATAAGAGTACTTTTTCATTTATATGTGTTCAAAAATACATGTGTTCAACCGTGAAGCATATGTCACCTACAACGAAAAAGAGTTTTCCTATACTTAATATTTCCTTTATATACCTATGAAAGTCTATTCTTCGCGTAGTATGAAATTATGAATAAATCTGGAATATTGTTCAATCTGAAAAGAAAAATAACTTATTGACATCATTCATTGATACGAGATTCAGAATGTTTGTTTTGTCTTGCAGAGAAAGAAGGCAGCCCTTTCTTTTAATGTGAAATAGAAAGCGAAAATTTGAAAACAGATTTTTTGGAAATTTACTTGCAAATATCGTTTTCAATATCGTGATTTTCTTCCCAATGGTACTGTACTTTCAAATTTTCCAGTATCCCTCTAAAAACAAAAAGTCGAACCTCGTTATCATTAACATAGGCATTACAAGGAAGAGAAGTATTAGAAAGCAGCTCCTTCTTATTATGGATTTCTTTATAATCGTGTAAATAAGAAATTCCGGAAATTTTTTCCTCAAGAATTTAATTCTTGTGTTTTGATTGATAATTATTACACTGCATACTAACTTTTCGCATACTGTTCGCGTCTAACAATTTCCTAATAATAACTACTTCAAAATTACATATGTTCTTGCACGAATTCAAAAGTACGTATGATACAATTACAATTGATTCTAAAATAATAATTATTTAAAGATATTAAGATACTAATTAAACGTTTCACTATATTTCAAAATCTGGAACAACAAATTTTTATTTATAAAAAATGAAACTGTCTTTATATATTCTTTGTCATGATGCTATTTCTTATTACCATGTCGACATTTTTTAAAATTCATTTTGTTATCTCTACGCAATATGAAAATTCATATACTGCTTAATATTTTTTACATATTATCCATCCACCGCATGATATCTCCTGAAAAATCAAAATATTAATGTTATATTATTACAATGCTTCTTAAATTTCAATTTTTGACAAATTTGAAATCCAATATATTTTGCACAATTATTATTTATCAAAAAATTCTAAGTTAGTAACTTTCTTTTCAAATGGCAAATAACATATACATTGACTTACCTGTAAGTTTTTGTTCCTAATCATAATTTCCTCTTATAGAACATCGTTATTGTTCTCATAATTACTACCAGTGTCATAGATATTGTAATGGCTACAACTGAATTAATAGAAAATGATAAATAACTGTGTATAACACTAACACATAACTGTGTATAACAATGACACATAACTTTTACTTACATATCAGTCGATAAGGGATTACTGTGATATCCTGTTGATGTTTCTTAAGGCACTTGATTAGGTGCGATACGGTATCATTCCTTATGGTATACTGTAGATAAGTATTTTAGAAAATAACAAGAATAAATCTAAATTATTCAGAGGTTCCAGTTTCGGCTTAGACATAAATACAGGACCATTTGCAAAGAAGAAAGGGTGCGTTTCTACAGCCTCGTTATAGTAACCATGAATACCAATCTCTGAATTACTGGTTACTAAACATAAATATCCTATAAAATTTAATATATTTCTTTAATTTTTAATACATACATGAGATAGTAGTTCTAAATTATGAATCATCCTACCTGTGATATTACACTTTTCCTTATAATATCATCACTCAAGTGAACAACATTAAGATCATGTAAACCATGTCATCCTATCTTACTGTGAAGATACTTAGTTATGTTATCTAACGTTACAAAAATATCATCAAATTCAAGTCCTTTTATTCACATCACATGGCCACGGCGATCTGGTTCTTCGTTATATAATGTTCTAAAATTTGTCGTATATATAGGATGTACAAACCGTGATATCAAGGTATCAGTTCTTCCTTCCCAAGGGACAGTTTCATTAAAATTCTGATAGAAATAAAGATTAATTATTAATATTCTAACAATCATATATGTTAAATACATTATAGTCAACGATATATACCTGAGCGAATGTAGGGGTGATTCCTTGATAATTATAAATGTCATCAGCCCACATCATTGTGCCACTTCTTTGTACTCCAGCCTCTAGATTAACAGCCTAAACAAACATACAAAATTTTATAGAAGCTGTACAAAATATAGTATATATGAGCAATATTGAAGCGTTCAAGGGGATATAAAGGTAACGTACATCACATACACGTGTACTCTCATGCAACAAAATACAATTAGATTTAATAGTATAAGCTCTTTTATTCATCATAATAGATTGGAAATTTAAGTGTCTTACGAGGGTGAGTAAAAAGTTACCCGCTCTGTCGGTGTAGAATTTATTTTAAGCAATTGTCAAAAAAGACATACATCATTTTTTGACATAATCACTCAATTTCTGTATACACTTTGTCCATTTGCTGAAGGACCTTCGTATTTTCTCGTTAAAAAATGTTTTGGGCTGAGCTGCGAACCACGAATGCATCGTCGTCTTCACCTTTTCATCAGCTTTCTCGGCATCCATCTCGCACAAACTTTTTAAAACCCAAATCTGTCGTGCACTATTGCATAAGCAGAGCCGTGGCTGATTTGCAAATGATTTGCCACATTATCCAGTGTCACTCGTCTATTCCATAGAGCATAAGTTCATGAGCACGTTCAATGTTGTCATCGTGGATGTGGACGGGCGTCCAGCTGTTTTTTCATAACACTTGTGCGATCTTCTTTGAACTTTTGTGCCCATTC
Source organism: Bombus vancouverensis nearcticus (assembly GCF_051014615.1). Classification (NCBI taxonomy): domain Eukaryota; kingdom Metazoa; phylum Arthropoda; class Insecta; order Hymenoptera; family Apidae; genus Bombus; species Bombus vancouverensis. Next base: position 863,858 of record NW_027468921.1, on the reverse strand, counting down.
AAACACACTTCGTGACAAAACACTTTCTCCATAATGTGCATTAAATCTTTGATAAATATAGGCATCAAACATAACCTGCGACCACAAGAAACAGCATCCTGCACTGTTTTCCTGCAAATCGCCATTGAAAAGCGCCATTACTCGCGCAACGGTCACAAACGAATTGACGTAACACAATGAAACCTGCGCAGCAGCACTGAACAGATATTGACGTCATACGAAGAGTGCAGATGGATCAATACGGTCGACAGAAGTTTTAACTATCTGGAGTGCGGATAAATTTTTACCGAGAGTCGTATAGGAATCTATAATCTGTAAGTACACTTTTGGCTGAATGAAAATTTCTCTTACATATAGTCAAAAATGCAGAAACAGTGTATTGAATTGGAAAGTGATAAAAAATAAGCGAAGTTTCGAGGTTGCATGTGATTGCATGAGTACACAGGACGTTTTTAGCGAATAAAAAATAATTTTGAAAGACACGAGACTTATCTTGTATTTTATGCACTCTCTGTGTCCGAATCTCCAGAAGCTCTCTATCTTATGAAGTGTTTTAGATTAGCCGGAAAATTTTGTATGTACATAGAAGAAGTATACGATCTAGGTGGAATATTCCATTATTCTCTTGATACAACAGAAACGAAATTTACAGAACTTCTCAGAAAGTTGGTTTATTATTACCAAATTAATAGAATTAATATACGTTTATCATCTTTACATACCTAAGTCGTGGAGGTTTATCGTGCGTAAAAAATTAGTGTCGTTTCAAAGTTACATTTCGTACATTTTAAGCCTATAATTTGTAACGTACAAAACAATGTAAATTTGAGCTGTTTCTTATCTCCACAATAAGAAAATCCAACTTTACGTTTTTTACACAATGATATTTATGGAACAGTAATATCATATTATTGCATCGCTTGGAGAATGAAGTCAAGGTACGATGTGACCCTAGTGTAAACGCTGGGAAAGCCAGCTGTGCCGCACTTATAAGCGTAAGACACAATACCTATTAAATACGAGGTTAATTCATGTTGTATCAGCAGTGGTCCGCCGCGGTCAGCCTGAAAGGATCGTTAAATTTTTAATCAAAGATACTGAAATATATCGATCGAATTGTATTGAAATTATACTTATATACAGTAATAATCTTCTATTGATTTGTGTATAGAAATACTCCAATTTATAATGTACATGTTATATGTATTTTGAGCAAAACTAAGATTAGAAGGAAATTAGATTAAATACCATAATGAGGTGTGAGAAGTGGGCAAAACTATTAAATTGTGTTTATCTATTATTTCTAATGTTTAAGACGTCGATTTGATGTTAATTCGAATTGACGTGTCTTCAGATACCGTATAGTTTGTAGTAACTCTGTAACTTAATTACCGTACAAGAATCCTCTCCACCCTGAGCATGTTCGGCGCATATTATACCATCAGTGATATCAGGTGCATTAGGAAATTTGGAATAAGCTATTTTGCATTCGGCGTTCTTAATCACTGGCATTTGTACTTCCATTAATGCATTACGTCGTGGTCGTCCTACGAAGAAAATAAGAAAGATATTTAAGACTGGAACTGTTTAATTTTATTATAAAATTGATATCACTTACTATATCTTAACGCTCTCCATCCAGCAACAAGGAGGTTATAGCCGACGAAGTTGCTCTTTCGTAGGGGCTCTTTCGTACAAATGGGATATACGTACACTGAAAAATAAAAAAATAAATGAAAATGCAGGAAACGAATGACGAAAAGTATGAGAAAGAATTGTACACGCTTTATGACACAATATATATGTACAGTAAGAAATTTCAGGATATGATACTTCAGTAATACTCAATAGCATATATATATATATATATATATATATATATTGAGGAGTTACTCGAAAATGGCACCTCCTCCACCAATCTAAGAATGGCAATATTATGATTGTGTATGTTTTCTATTCCATCCATATGTGCACAATGTGCTACGGTCAAAACATGCCTAGCCGATATCAGGGAACCTCGGCACTTCCATAGTGGTTTGTCTGGGTTTCGGGGATTACGAAAACCTAATGCAGCGATCCATGGCCAAGCGCCTAAAATGCAATAGTCATAGTTGTGAATATACATAATTTTTTCTCACATAACGAGTAACAACGATTATTATCTATTCGATATTCGATCATACAGCAGACGATAAGTACATACGTACAAATACTCTGAAATAGAGATTTGATAAAGACAGAAATTAAATTTTTATTCCAGTGGAATACAAATTATTAAATAATTCTATATAATTTCTATTTGAACTATACTGAACTATAAAGTTCAAACGTGTAATTTCTGCCCTAACAGTTTTTGATCTCTATCCATATTATTACTCCTATATCAATTTTTTATTTCATGCAAAAAGATACTCTTCCTAACATGAAGTAAAAGAAAGAAATAATTCAAGTTAATAAGTAAAGTTACTACCGATAAAATCATAGCATTATTATTTAGTCTAATTGAAATGTACATTGATGTGCTGTTTAATGCCTTTAAAGTTCATTATTTGCAGTAAATGGCTTATTATTAATCGGAAAGAAAGACATAAAACGTACCAAGTTCAGCTGGTTTACCATCGACCACCCTGGTATGAGAGACGTTGCTAAAACCACGGTATGGTGGTCGCAAAGCCTTATACTTATACACAGTTTTTATTAAAATTTCTCTCTTCTCTTTGTTTGGATCGTTCGGACAGCAAACGATCGTAACATTGCCCTGGTATCTGCACACTGATCGTCTATAAAAATCGGTGGCTGTACGGTACTGTATCTGCCATATTTCTTGCAGAGGTTTACATTTTCTGTAGTCAAGGCACCTGCCTTCTTGATTGTCCGGTGTGGTACATTCTGGATCAAACAATTTTAAAACATTTATGCAGTTCAAAGATGCGTAAGAAAGCGACACCGATTACTCAACTTTCGAAGTAAAAAGCCGATCAAGTCCACCGGATTGCCCTACAGACACGTATTAATCCGTAAGAGTTAGTCATCATGTTGATAATAATTATCTAAAGAAACTTTTCACGTGAAAATATAAAATTTTAATTGATTAGATATTGTGTTAGCCATACTTAAGAAAGAAAATGAAAATGAATGAAATGAAAGAAAAGGACTACCTTCAACCTCATTTTTTAAATAAACACTTTGTCAGTTTTGCGGTAAATAAATTCTTAGGAATTCAGGACAGTTTTTAGTGAATCATTTTGTTTCGACCGTTCGCGGAGAGACGCGATCGCGAGATAGCACGTCAACGAGAGTTGTAAGTTCCCCTTACGATTAAATAATCGACGCCACGAACTGATCGATCCCCTTATTTCGATTATGATAATAAGGGTAGTTCAATGAAATTCCACAGAATTAACACAAATAAATTAATGTTTATTTCAACAACTTATTAACTAGAAAGATATAAAAGGAACAAAAAAAATGTAACTGCGTTTTGGTTGATAAGTAATGCGCGACATACCACATGTGTTGACGGTTCGACTTCTCGAAAAGTTCTGAACGCCTTTCGATTTTTTTCGTTTCTTCTGGAAGGCGACCCCCACTACGTTCGGATCACGCCACATTCTTTTACTGCGAGGTAAAATACGGGCCACGAGTCGACGTTTCTGGAAGTCGCCCTGCTTAATGAACCACGCGCTTGCCACTACAATGTTTGTTTGCCGGGCAGACGCGACGATCCGTCTGCGACATTATAGTGGCGCGATCGATAGTTAAGAATATGACCTATGGTAAGCCGCATGGCGTAACATTCTCCCCCCGTTGAGAGGGTACCGATCAAACTAGGGAGGTGTGGTTGAAGTTCCCATCTTATTTCGTCTCGGTGGCTAGTTGTTCGGGTTTCTCGAGATCGGGTTGAATTGGCAGTGGGACAAGCCTTTTGACGCCCCGATCCAAAATGCTCTTTGCCGTCTGAACTGTAGCTGTCCGGATGACACCATCGGCGCCTGGATGAACCTTGATAACTCGGCCCAGAGGCCAATGCATGGAGGGAACGTTGTCCTCTCTGAGGATGACGATTGTGCCCTTTTGGATGCCGTGTCCACCCTTGCTCCATTTATTGCGGTTGGTTAGCTCGTTCAAATACTCCTTATGCCAGCGGTTCCAAAAATGTTGTTTAAGCTGTTGGATATGCTGCCATTTGGAGAGTCGGTTCGATGGAATGTCTCTGAAATCTCGACCACGTAAGCACATTAATGAATCGCCAATGAGGAAATGTCCGGGAGTGAGGGCTAGGAGATCATTTGGATCGGTGGAGATAGGAGTTAGCGGGCGGGAATTGAGGACTGCTTCTATTTCTATGATAAGAGTATTACGGTGTTAAGCTCATATGTTTCTGTTTCTCCACTCGCGCTGCGCCATAATATCCTTTGATATTTCCGATCCTCTGGTCGTACGAGGAATTGCCGATACATTTTCTCGATGTCGCCAGTGAGTACGTACTGATGAGCGCGGAATCTAATTAATATACAAAATAAATTGTGAGTTGATTCGGGAATATAGGATTTCCCCATTTTCATGATTATCGTGATTTTTGTATAAATATATTTTTTAAGATACTAATAATTAGGTAGTTATAAATTAGTATTATCAATTATTTTGCATTTATAATTCCGCCTCTAGTATAAGTGTTAATTGAAAACTAACTTTATGTTTCAAAAGGTACTAGCAAAGTCGTTGAGTAACAAGCCACTGATGCTAACACAAATAGCATTGTCGTAATTAAATATTTCTAAATATTCATTTTTCATTTTGAACCTGTAGAAACAATTTATTATATATACTATTAGCTAAGTAATTGCATATTTAATTAAGTCGAAATATAAAACTTAGTTATTTTAATAATTTAAAAAATAAAAAACTGACAAACATTTCAATTTAATTTATGGTTGGAACAAAAGACAGTTATTTTTCATTAATTGAAATATTGCAATGCAGAGTACTTTCCAAAATACGCCGAGAGTATTCCTGATGATGAAACGAGCGTTGCTTCATCGAACGCAGCTAAAGAAAACAACATCTATGTAGTTGGTGGTACGATGCCTGAAATAGAGGGCGATAAATTGTACAATACCTGTACTATTTGGGGTCCCGATGGAACGTTGATAGCAAAACACCGAAAGGTAAGTAATATATTCCTTTATGGCTTTGAATTTGAAAATATTGGGGTGAAGAAAGTGACTCTATCTAGGAATAATTTAGGAATATACATATGTACATACGTATACTATAACCAATTCTATAATTTACGGTTTATAAAATACGTTATGATACGGGAAACGCCCATTTTTGTTGTAATGTGTTTGTTGTTGTATAAATTTTTCACATACTTAAAATATTATTATACTTATTTTTTCTCCTTTTTAAACATGATTAAATGATAAGATTTTTTAATAAAAGAAAGTGATAAAAACGCTGTCAGTTATTAAATAAAAAGTAATTGAAGTTTAGGAGTTGGTAACTTTGATATTAAATTACAAAAGTTGCAGCAATAGAATTAGCGACTACATTTTTATGTTATTAGGTACATCTATTCGACATCGACATTCCTAATAAGATTACTTTTCGAGAGAGTGATTCACTCAGTCCTGGTAACTCCCTAACGACGTTCGATGTGGAGGGCTGCAAAATAGGTATTGGCATTTGCTATGATATTAGATTCGAGGAAATGGCACGCATTTATCGGAACAAAGGTACAGTAACTGAATCGATCAATACTTAACTAGCAAAAAATTAAATATCTTTCTTAAATATATTCTATATAAAATTAATATAATCTGTAACTCTGTATAAAAAGAAGCTTAATTTAAAAAACCAGTATATTTGCTGAAAATGAAACAAATAAAAGAATTAAAAGCACAATAAGAGGACTGTCCTCGCATATTCAGAAATGATGGAATGTGAACCGTGCAACTACGAAGTTAATTGGTATTCGGTGGCTTCATATTTCCTGCTTCTCTGAGTTAGGTTGCCAAATGCTGATATATCCAGCGGCATTCAATATGACCACTGGACCACTGCACTGGTCATTACTTCAGCGTTTCAGAGCGAATGATAATCAATTATACGTTGCCTGCATATCACCGGCTCGTGTTCCTTAAGCAAGTTACGTCGCATGGGGACATACACAGTTGACCAATCCCTGGGGAAAGATTCTTTACGATTTGGAAACTCAAGAGAATATGGCAGTCACCGATATCGGTAATTTACAGCTTAAAATTAAAAGCGAGAGATCCATGATGTAATTAATTTTTAGTCTCGTTAATTTATCGATTTAGCCATCTTCCTCTGTATTTGTTGAATTTATTAGTAAGCATTACTTATTACTTCGTATGTTTCTTTTTTCTATCAGATCTAAAAGTTGTTGAGGAAGTAAGGGCTCAGATACCTACATTTTCTCAGAGACGTACAGATTTGTACGACACTGTCTGTAAGAAGGAGTAACTCTACACTAAAACAGAAAATGTTTTTTTATAATATTTCTACTACGATATCCTTTTTCTGTGAATTATTACTAATTTCTTATCATTTGTACTACATGAATGACTCAATTAAGAAAACCAAAACGTTATAAATAATAATCTGTATATCTTGTGTATCAACATGTAATTGGATATTATAATAATATAGGAATGCTATAATAATATAGGATAATAATATAGGAGAATAATAATATAGAAAAAAATACATGCTTTTAAACACCTTTAATATCGATCACATAAATTGTTATAATTCACAATGATTACGCATACATAAAAGACCCCTCGATAGTAAAATTTACGATCAAAAGGCAATTACGTATCGTTTAACAACATTTAATTTATAACACCTTTTAAACATTTAGACAGATTAACACATAACACTTCTTATATATAAACATCAATTCGAAGTTATCGGCTTGGAGAAATTGGTCGATTAATACCTGTAGATTGTCTGTCTCGATGAAAGACTTAAAGAGAGCAAAAACATGATAATGCAGCTAATATAATATTCCTTCTTTCTTGTATCTGTCTGCCTCTCAGGTCGTTTTACTAATTACAATAAGTAATTTCGACTTCTTTGCGCTCTCTTTTAACGCATTCGAGACCGAAAGAAATTCATATCAGTCAGTAGGCAAGGGTATAATATACATATTTTATATATAACTTATGTAGTAATGTATATATCATGTTAATTTCATATTTTTTTCAATATAGAATTATTATATATATATATATATATATATATATATATATATATATATATATATATATAGTCGGAGATGAAATGAAAAACCGGAGCCTTCCCTATGCAATTTTGAGGAGGCCTTTTAGTGCTTTGGCCTAGATTTTATCATAACTGTAATTAAGTAATTGTCATCTGTAATTGTTTGACATTTGTGAAAAGCGAAAGTGGGTTCGAGGTGACAACTGGTCGCTGAACGTAGCCACGGTCACGGGATAAACGTTTTGCTTGATGAAGACAGAAATTGCCTAGTATCGGCGTTTGGATCTTTCTCGATGTTACCAAGGAGTATATAACAAACTTTTGACAGATATTGCCTAGCAACAACGATTGGAACCTTCTCGATGTTTCCAGCGAGAATATAACAAACAAATGCAGTCGTATTACGAAAAAGATTTTAATCAGAGAGGCATTCGTGTGGTCGCCTTGGAAAGTGATACATCGAGTAATTTTTCCGTGTGATTCAGCAAACGTATTTTTGTGTTATAAAATTGTTTAAAGTTTTCCCGTTGACCGTGTATTCGTTTGAACCCCGGATCATTGTTTATAGCGTAAATTAAATTCAATATTTGTAAATTTATCAATCGTTAATTTTCATTATTCGTTAAAATTAGTAAATCGTAAGATATATTATTCGTTTCTTTTATTGTTCGATAAAACTTATTATTCTTTAATCTAATTAATAATTTAATTTATCATTTGTTAATCAATCATATCATTTACAAAATTCATTATTCATAATATTTGTAAAACCTTGTTTATTCGTGTAAATATATTCTCTGTTTTGTAAAACAATGGCTAATTCAAACGAAGAATCGTTACGCGCCTTAAATCCTAATGTTAACCCGACATATATATATATGACTGTACATAATACATTATAGAATAACATAGTATATAATTTTATATTTTAAAAATATGAGGTATACTATTTAAGATTGTCATCGATTTAAAATCAAAGTATGAAAAGGATACCCCGGAGAGAGTAAAACACAGAATCATTCTAACTAAACATTCAGATCGTACCGACACCTAGGTATCGTCTTACAATTAAGTCTCGGTCTCGAATGGATTAAAATGAAATACATACTTGCAGCTTCAACATCTTCAATATCGAGGAGATTCAAACTTTACAAATAAATGTAAATTGCGATGTAAAACAAAGCGATGTAAAAAGGGAAAAAGGAGGAAAGAAGGAACAGGGAAGCAAAGAGAAGAAACGAATTTTTCATTTTCTCTTGCCAGGAATATAAGATGCTAAGTAATCTTCCTAAGTAATCTCCTCCAGCTTTTTCTAGTTTGCTCAATAATTATTAGTACATGTTAGGAAAACAAATAGAATTTTTGTTCTCAAGCGAGGTATAATTTAAATTTTGTATGTACACAAAAATGTTAAATATCTGTAATAAACATGGTATAATCAATTTTTTTACATAAAATTATATTGTATAGGCTATTGTTATTTAAACATTTTAAATTGGATGAAGAAAAAAAATGACGCAAATAAAACGTAGGACATTTTAATTAAAGAGACTAATATAGAGATTTATCTACTTAACTGTGATTAAATCATCTCCACTTAACGCTCTACCTCTTCTATTAATTATGCTTCGTTAAACTATGATTACAGAGGATGGGTTTTTTGATAAAATGACATTCTGACAAATATATATAGATCGATATATATAGATATAGATAGACAAATATATAGATTCTTACAACAGTAGTTATGAATGAACAGTAGTTATTGTATCAATTCCGTTCTTCAGAAGCTTCATTTGTGAAAAGACAATTCGCCAGAATATGGATTCACTGTAGTTATAGCTATAGGATTTCAATCTAGTTGACAGACTTGCTTTACGTAGAGAATATCTGTCTCTTGTTCTACCTTATCGCGATTCTCTCCTCATCTTATACGCTTTGTCGAGTGTCACGTAATTTTTGGGTTGGTTGGTGAAAATAAAATATAGTTGAGTCGTAACACAACTATTAACTTGGTTTTAATCAACCTTTATTATGAATTCAGCAATCACAATGTAACACGCACTGAGTTAACATAAATCACAATTCACTCCAACCACGTTATGTAAGACTTAGTTACAACAATACATTAAGTACGCGACTTATAAGAGTAGAGACCGACATAGATATGTTGACTATTCTAAGGATACAGAATAAGTGAAGTTTTACTGACGATACTGTGTCTGAGGAAAGCTAGAGGTGGGTGTGTCTAAGGACACGGGACTATCGGATTTGTTGATGACAATTTTGGTTAAGGAAGTGAGGGCAGTAGACACCATCTCCGATTGGATAATAGGACGGTTGGTAGACCAGGAAGGGTTTTAGCCGCCCTCGCGAGAAAGTTGCCAACGGAACATACCAGATGTGGAGAAAACCAACTTTCTAAGCTAACACGTGGTAGACAATAAACGTAAAGGGAAATTTAAGACAGGAAATACTCGCTTGGTCCGAAGGACCTTAACTATAAAAATGCCAAGGCCCCTGGTGGGCACTTAAGACTATTGAGGGTGCGCGCCAAGGATATGCAGACATCTGGGTGCCATCCTGTCCGTGGTGTGTGGCCTGGTCTCTGATATGAATTGACGTTACACGAGCAAAGTAATATTGGCATATATCTCGGCTCTGGTTACAATCATTAGTTTCCGCCTAAACGGTTAGAATCACATAGCTCGCGCTCTATTCTCGTTTATTCAACATTCAGGCCATATGGTCGCATGCGACGAGTTTTATGTTAATTCCGACCGATTACAATACCTTTCTTTCGTTTACAAGGAACGACGAGACTGGCAGTTGCGTGATTTCCAATGCAAAAGCCGCGATATCTGCACGATAACCTAACCTCAACCGATTTTGTTGTACTATTCTTATGTGGACTTCGTTTGTACCACTTTCGTAACAAAAATAGAATACGTAGAACACAGCATTCCGTTATGCGATATTGTCGATTCATAACATCCGAAAAATCAGAGATAATTATTTCCCTACAGTTGTACATTTGTGTGAAAAATTACGAACGTAAAGTTGTTTGGTGCATGCACAGTCCTCCCCTCCCCTGCATTTGCGTGGACATGCTAGAAAGATTCACTTTTCCACGGTGAAACTGTATGTATTATAATTTCATTTTTACAAAGGTCGAACATCCTACTATGCATAAATTTAATATTAATATAAGCAGGTTTCGTGTTAAGTATTACATCTGACGTATAAGCACACGTGTGTACGAGCCTTGGTTTTAAATGTCTTGTAGTAGACACCGAAAAGATTATTCAGTTGGATATCTGACTCAACATCAATATTTTACTAGGAGATAACATGTTAAGAACACGTTGGTGGATGGCATGGGAGATGATGAATGAAGACATACTTCTGTGAGATACATAAAATAGTAGTCAGAACGTATTTTGGCGCTTGGGGACAGCAACAGCTTTTTTTTTTTTTTTTATTTATTTGTTGGAATTACAATCAATTCTCGCGTTGAGAATTTTCAGTAATTTTTCTGGCGTGGCGCAGTGACATGGCTGTTTATTTACAATAAGTTAATACTTATTATAGATAGGTATAATTTATAAGTATTATAAGTAAGTGCATATGCTTAATTTGGATAATTAAATGAATCTAACGTTTAGGTCTAGCGGGTAGTGCCTCTTCAGCCTGCGAATCTGGTCCGTCGTATCGAGTAGTCCAGTGATTAGGGGGTTTCGGTGTTTCTTGACTCTTTTGCTATATCTGTCGCTATATTTTGCTATTTCCTCTTTGACTGTAGGTATCTTGAGGCCGCGATGGATGGTTTCGTTGGTAACATACCAAGGTGCGTCTATTAAGGCTCTTAGCGTTTTCGATTGGCATCGTTGTAGTATTTCGATGTTGGAGTTACTTGCTGTTCCCCATCGCTTCCTATATCCCTATATTCCGTACTTGCTTCGCTTGGTACTTTTATAATTTTCGTAGTTACAATAAAAAATTTAATTCTTAACAGATTAAAGATTTAACCTCTTGCTTTATAGTGTACAATAATTTTTTTCTTTTTCTTTTTTTTTTTTTTTTTTTGTATAGGTTATGTGATCCATAGTTTGAGTAACTAGTACATATATATAATTACGTGACAAGCTTTCATTTCAATCTATATTTGAGATTAATATTTTATCAGTTTCTGTTCGTAACAACATCGAAGTAGTCCATAAGTTTGAAGAGTATAATTAAGGAAGTTATGAAGCAAGAGGTTAAGGACAAATTCTGAAAGAGGTTATGTACAACTCAGTAGTACTGCTTTACATTACTTTGCGAATTACTTTTCAAGCATAAAAATAGTTTAACAGCCACTTATAGTTACTTCCTTACCATTACATTCATTAAATTCGTTTGATTTTGTAAACAAAATAACCACGCTGACCAGTCTCTTATTTAAAATAGAATTATTTTGTCATATATCCAACAGTTTACTTTCTCTTCGCTTTGTCTCGTATTACGACTTTATAACGGTGTTTCTTTAAACTTTAAACGATCGTAATAAATGTATTTACGGACGATGACTGATATCTGGTCTGTCTTAAAGTTTCAACTAATTAGTGCCCCGTTACTTTGGACGTTATGAAATGTTGTATAACCAAAGACTTATCTTCTCTTTTGGTAGTTGCATAAGAGAAGACTGAGCCATTGAAACGCTCGAATAGATTAGCTGATTCGCTTAACGTATTTTTACTTCCGACGAGCTAAACACAAGAGCAGAAAGCACTTAAGGAATAATACAGAAACGTCAAACGTATACAGAAATATATTTCGTAAAAGCATTAGTACGTAACATGTCTTTATAATTCTATTTATGTATAGTAAAATGGCTTGTTTCCATTTTCATGAATTATAACTGACATTTCAAGGCATTCATGTAAATATGTAACTCTCGTTAATTAATAATTTAACAATGCGTCATGAAACGTATCATTTTCGTTTCTTCCTTTGTTTCGTTATACACAGGAACGAATTTGTAAATAAAGATGTATAATCAACGATAACATATGACAGCGAGTATAATAACTGTCAGCAAAGGAAGAGGTCGGTAAAATGATTGTGGTTGATCTCAGTGTATCGGTAAATAAGCTTCGACAGACGTTGCCGGGGGACTCGGTGTCGGTGAAACCGCGTCGATGAAATGATTGTCAGTGATTTAAAGATAACCCAATTTATTGATCTGTCTCCCCTTCATGGTGTTGTACGTCTCTCTATAAAACATATTCTACCTCGGAGGGCTGAAAAATTTAACTTGGTCTCACTGGACTGGACTGTAAGTAAGAAAATTGAAATGCAAAATCCACGTGTGAGCGCAACGGTTTAGATGGAAAGTTCGATAGGACAATTATGTATATTAGCCTGAAAGAAAGCTCGTGGCTTCGCACGCAACACGTAATTTCCCTCGCTGAAATAATCCTATTACAACGATACGATTTAAAATTTTCCTTAACAGACCTCGCAATGTAATTCTTCATCTACAATTTTTTATTCGGCCTGAAACAAGAGACTTTCGAAGCCTTATAGAGTCTCGCGAATCTAAAAGTCAGGTTTCAACGTATTTTCGCGTCTTATTCTATAATACTGAAGACATTAAAGGTGTTAACGATTATTGTCTCACTATGTACGTACATCAAACGAGTACTTACGTAAGAGACGAATGGAAATGGAAACAGCCGAGAATAATTGAAGATAATTTGAATACGTTCCAGGCTATAATACAATTTCTCGTGAACCGTAATTGATTCGCAGAAGGGAATTGCTGCTTCTCACGACTAGCAAAGTGTTTCGCAAAAAAAAAAAAAAAGAAAAGAAAAATGGTATCGGAAGGATAGAAAAAAGCGGTGGCCTACATCAAGCAATCTTCATGCCGATAATGCATTTATTATTCAGATCGTTCATTTTCTATCGCGTAACAGACACTGGGATAACTGACAGAACGAGCGTATAAATCTTGCATCTCTCAACCTGACTTCTCCCAATTCGTATACTTCCATCCTTCGTATAAGTGACAATGAATCAGAAGAGTTTCATAGCAATATTGAACAACATACAGTCAACTACAACACCATTAGATACATCCACCATACAGTCAACTACAACACCATTAGATAACAGCAATACAATAGATTATAATTTTCTACGTGTCATTGATTCATCGTCATCATTTTCCATTTTTTTAGCATATGTAAAAACGTATCTGACGTAATCTTACCTCGCTCTTTGAGTACAAAAATCCATTCAAATGAAACAAAGGGAAAAGAAATAAGAAAACAAACACTCACATACGAATCTTCATTACATAACTGTATGTACTTCTCGAGGTATAATTACTCAGACACGTTACAGCGTACCTTCTTCGTTCCCTGATGGCTGATGTTGATCGTTGACGTTTATAATGAAAGAATTTCGTCAACGGCGCCATCTGGATCCCTGTTGAAAAATTAAAATAGCCGCAACAGCACCATTAAGCTCATCACCCAGAGTAGCTTTTGTGGCTGAGTCGTGGAGGAATTATTATCATCAACGACATAAACTTTACCAGTTCCGGTAATGTTCTTCAGATGGTCCAGGCATTCGAACTCGCAACATCGCTTTCCAAGACGGAATTTCTTGCATGTCTGTAGTAAAAAGAAATCGAATCTGGTCCGTCGTATCGAGTAGTCCAGTGATTAGCGGGTTTCGGTGTTTCTTGACTCTTTTGCTATATCTGTCGCTATATTTTGCTATTTCCTCTTTGACTGTAGGTATCTTGAGGTCGCGATGGATGGTTTCGTTGGTAACATACCAAGGTGCGTCTATTAAGGCTCTTAGCGTTTTCGATTGGAATCGTTGTAGTATTTCGATGTTGGAGTTACTTGGACAGCAACAGCTGGTGATACTGTCATACACCTCCATTTATAAACTTTCGAAAATCGATGTGACCTTCAAACTTTAGTGTATTCTGTTTCACAGCACAAAATGTTTCCGAAACGTACGTTTATTGTTACAATGAACTTGACTAATGGCTCTGAAATACTATCCTTGAAAAAACAATGGGGGAATTGGAGCAAAAAAAAGAAGGAAATAAACAAAGACCTTGTTGGTTCGTAAAAATAAAATATGCTACAGGAAAAACTTTTTCCAACGGATTGAGATGCGACAAGCTATGACGCGAATCGAGCGTTTGTCTACAGGAGCGCATTTTCGGTGGATATATATGTCGGAATGACATTGGGGATAGGGTTGTCGGTGTTTGAGGAGTCTTCATTGAAGGTAGCCATCGTTGCGGTGTAACGAAGATACGATTTATTGACACAGGTATGAATAACACAGGTTTGACAATCTACCACGGCGGTGAGACGTCCGCGACACTAGTGACAGTGGTCTCCGGTTCAATAACGAATCCGCGGCCAACGGGATGACAGATGGGCGTTCTCGCTGAATCTAAGTCTGACTCGTAAAAATAATTGCTGAGCGTAAAAACGTTACTCTTTGGTCGACGGGAGCGCATAAAAGAATGCCCGTCCCGTCCCGATGATGCCACAGAGGAAAACTATAATGGGGTGTGTCTAAGGACACGAGATCATCGGATTCGTCGAGAAAAGCCTTCGTTCAGAAAGTAAGGGAAATTGGCGTTGCTGCTAATTGGTCAACCTCCATATCGGTGGTTAGAAAAAGATGCTAGCCGCCCTCGAGGGAAAGTTGCTAGTGGGAGACGCCGCTCGTTGAAAAATATGTCTCCCCTATCTTCCCGTAGTTGGGACAAAGACTGTTCGTCTGTTTGAAGGACTTTAGTTAACTAAACCTTAAGATTTATAACGGGCCCTCGGGCTAGCCGAACATGTACTGCGGAGACGCATCGACATCTGGCAATCATCTTACTCGAAGAATAGGGTCTGCGTGTGGCGAGCCACGGGACAGAAACCGTTGGAATGTTTACTGTCGCGTGTCGCCACGAATTTTTCTTTTAAGGAGAGCTATAGAATTACTCCATACCTTTGTTAGGCAAAGCGTTCATCCCTTGACCGCGGCTACGTTGGGCGACAGACTGTCACCTCGAGCCAAAGCTCACCGTCACTAATCTCGAACAATTACAATCGGATTGAATAACTACAATAGTTTAGTTACAGTTATAGTAGACTTTAGATTGCAATGTTGCGGGGCTATCCAAAGGTTCCGGTGTCCTTTCATCTCCGACATATAGATATACATGTATATGTGACGAAATATACTAAAGCAATATTGACCCTTTGTCGCTGAAAGTATCAAACTACAAAACTTTCTTTCAAATTTTCAGAATAAGGAAATCAGGATCATGATAAATAATTGGAACATAATTAAAAATAATATATCTTCTCTATAAGATAATGAATACATTGGTTCATTTAATTTTTATGGATATTCAAACGCTTCTGTGAAATAAAACGTCAAGATTATAGAGTATAAAATTCATAGCTATGAAATAACTAAAACTCTGATGTATTATTAAAAATATACGTTATGTTGTATGTAGTGATACATACAAAGATTGCATGTACAAACCCATAATTAACACAATGCTACCGCAACCATTCTGCAATCTACCTTGCCCAAAACACTCTTCCAGTCACCTCCAAACTCTTCAATTCTCTCCACCTAACCACCCACAAACCATTCACAAACGTGCAATTCTCGACAAAAGAAGAACTTATCGTCAGTTGTCCTTAACATCTCGTTCATTCATTTGGTCCCTATCCCCCTATTTCCTCCCACTGCGATGATCGCACTACATTTTGCCACGTCTCTATTCTATTCTCTGGATGATCTGAATTCTCGAGCAGTCGAGTGACGATTGATCTGTACAATTGACCGATTTCTTTTTACTACAGACATGCAAGAAATACCGTGTTGGAGAGCGATGTTGCGAGTTCGAGTGCCTGGACCATCTGAAGAACGTTACCGGAACTGGTATAGTTTATGTCGTTGATGATAAGAATTCCTCCACGACTCAGCAACAAGAGCTACTCTGGGTAATGAGCTTAATGGTGCTGTTGCGGCTATTTTAATTTTTCAACAAGGATCCAGATGGCGCCGTTGACGAAATTCTTTCATTATAAACGTCAACGATCAACATCAGCCATCAGGGAACAAAGAAGGTACGCTGTAACGTGTCTGAGTAATTATACCTCGAGGAGTACATACAGTTATGTGATGAAGATTCGTATGTGAGTGTTTGTTTTCTTATTTCTTTCCCCTTTGTTTCATTTGAATGGATTTTTGTACTCAAAGAGCGAGGTAAGATTACGTCAGATACGTTTTTACATATGCTAAAAAAATGGAAAATGATGATGATGAATCAATGACGCGTAGAAAATTATAATCTATTGTATTGCTGTTATCTAATGGTGTTGTAGTTGACTGTATGGTGGATGTATCTAATGGTGTTGTAGTTGACTGTATGTTGTTCAATATTGCTATGAAACTCTTCTGATTCATTGTCACGTATACGAAGGATGGAAGTATACGAATTGGGAGAAGTCAGGTTGAGAGATGCAAAATTTATACGCTCGCTCTGTCAGTTATCCCAGTGTCTGTTACGCGATAGAGAATGAACGAACTGAATAATAAATGCATTATCGGCATGAAGATTGCTTGATGTAGGCCACCGCTTTTTTTCTATCCTTCCGATACCATTTTTCTTTTCTTTTTTTTTTTTTGCGAAACACTTTGCTAGTCGTGAGAAGCAGCAATTCCCTTCTGCGAATCAATTACGGTTCACGAGAAATTGTAATATAGCCTGGAACGTATTCAAATTATCTTCAATTATTCTCGGCTGTTTCCATTTCCATTCGTCTCTTACGTAAGTACTCGTTTGATGTACGTACATAGTGAGACAATAATCGTTAACACCTTTAATGTCTTCAGTATTATAGAATAAGACGCGAAAATACGTTGAAACCTGACTTTTAGATTCGCGAGACTCTATAAGGCTTCGAAAGTCTCTTGTTTCAGGCCGAATAAAAAATTGTAGATGAAGAATTACATTGCGAGGTCTGTTAAGGAAAATTTTAAATCGTATCGTTGTAATAGGATTATTTCAGCGAGGGAAATTACGTGTTGCGTGCGAAGCCACGAGCTTTCTTTCAGGCTAATATACATAATTGTCCTATCGAACTTTCCATCTAAACCGTTGCGCTCACACATGGATTTTGCATTTCAATTTTCTTACTTACAGTCCAGTCCAGTGAGACCAAGTTAAATTTTTCAGCCCTCCGAGGTAGAATATGTTTTATAGAGAGACGTACAACGCCATGAAGGGGAGACAGATCAATAAATTGGGTTATCTTTAAATCACTGACAATCATTTCATCGACGCGGTTTCACCGACACCGAGTCCCCCGGCAACGTCTGTCGAAGCTTATTTACCGATACACTGAGATCAACCACAATCATTTTACCGACCTCTTCCTTTGCTGACAGTTATTATACTCGCTGTCATATGTTATCGTTGATTATACATCTTTATTTACAAATTCGTTCCTGTGTATAACGAAACAAAGGAAGAAACGAAAATGATACGTTTCATGACGCATTGTTAAATTATTAATTAACGAGAGTTACATATCTACATGAATGCCTTGAAATGTCAGTTATAATTCATGAAAATGGAAACAAGCCATTTTACTATACATAAATAGAATTATAAAGACATGTTACGTACTAATGCTTTTACGAAATATATTTCTGTATGCGTTTGACGTTTCTGTATTATTCCTTATGTGCTTTCTGCTCTTGTGTTTAGCTCGTCGGAAGTAAAAATACATTAAGCGAATCAGCTAATCTATTCGAGCGTTTCAATGGCTCAGTCTTCTCTTATGCAACTACCAAAAGAGAAGATAAGTCATTGGTTATACAACATTTCATAACGTCCAAAGTAACGGGGCACTAATTAGTTGAAACTTTAAGACAGACCAGATATCAGTCATCGTCCGTAAATACATTTATTACGATCGTTTAAAGTTTAAAGAAACACCGTTATAAAGTCGTAATACGAGACAAAGCGAAGAGAAAGTAAACTGTTGGATATATGACAAAATAATTCTATTTTAAATAAGAGACTGGTCAGCGTGGTTATTTTGTTTACAAAATCAAACGAATGTAATGAATGTAATGGTAAGGAAGTAACTATAAGTGGCTGTTAAATTATTTTTATGCTTGAAAAGTAATTCGCAAAGTAATGTAAAGCAGTACTACTGAGTTGTACATAACCTCTTTCAGAATTTGTTCTTAACCTCTTGCTTCATAACTTCCTTAATTATACTCTTCAAACTTATGGACTACTTCGATGTTGTTACGAACAGAAACTGATAAAATATTAATCTTAAATATAGATTGAAATGAAAGCTTGTCACGTAAATATATATATGTACTAGTTACTCAAACTATGGATCACATAACCTATACAAAAAAAAAAAAAAAAAAAAAAGAAAAAGAAAAAAATTATTGTACACTATAAAGCAAGAGGTTAAATCTTTAATCTGTTAAGAATTAAATTTTTTATTGTAACTGCGAAAATTATAAAAGTACCAAGCGAAGCAAGTACGGAATATATGCGGAATATGAATCGCTCAACGAGCCAAAGAGCGGCTCAGTGACAAAATTAGTAATGTAAAGACCACAAATATTACAACATTATATTCTACCACAAAATAATTCTCTATACAAAAAAGGTACACAACGAATCGATTTTTCACAACGATAAGAGTCAACAGAACCAATCAAGACCAGGCGAGACTCTCATAAGACAACGATATCAGAGGGATCAAATCAGCGACTTCAATCTATGTTACAGAGTATAGTTATCAAGAAAAATTGCTCTTTTCATGAAAAGTATGGTAATGATACTCTTATAATACATTGTATATCTGGCAGTCGGATGTGCCCGTGGCCATCGGAAATGTAAAGACGACGCTTTTAGAAAGTGATAGCGCCATCGCGTTATAAAAACGCGTTAGAAGAAGGACGGTTTCGCTATCCAAGGCGAATCGAAAAGTGTGCGTGTTGCGAGAATCAGAGTTGATCGAGACGTCGAAGCATAGAGTCGTTAGAATTGAGTTGCGAGTGTTGTCGAGTGTTAGAGTTGCTAGTGAGAGAGAGAGAGAGAGAGAGAGAGAGTTACCAAATAGTTGTCAAGTTATTTGTTGTAAATACGAGCGTTGCATTTAGTTTTCCTGTTAATCAAACATCGTTTCTCTGTCTAACTAATATCTGTATTTTCAATCCATTATTAATATATTCCGATATTACAAGTGGGGGCTCGTCCGGGATTGAATAAGACAGAGAAACGATACGACTTAACGGAGCTATTTGTGCGGGAGTAGAAAAGAATAGAATAAAATGGCAAACGTTGAAGACGAACGATTGTCGGGTGAAGAGGATTTGACGCTGGAGGAGCTGAGGAGTAAGCTCGCACAGATGAATCTGCCTATATCCGGTGCGAGATCAGTGCTGGTTGCCAGGTTGAACAGAGCGTGCAAACCTGGTCGATCTACTCCTAAGGATTCGAAGCGTGGCGAAGAATCAACAAACCAGCGAGATCTAAGAAGCAAGCAGAGAGCCGAACGCAGTCAAGAGGGAGAGGAAGACCTCGAGAAGCTGAGGACGAAAGAGCTGAGAGCGCGTCTCGTTAGCTTGGGGTTGAAGGTAACGGGAAGAAAATCCGAACTACGCGCGCGGCTACAGGCGGCCCTAGAAGGAGACGATGTATCGTCGGAAGAAGGGAGCTCCGACGAAAGTGAAGGCGAGGACGATAAACAAGGCGCGCGAGAATACAGGAGAGGCACGCGAGCGGTGTATCAGGACCGCGATGAGTATCAGCAGAAGTATATGCGTCGGTTCGATGTTGAGTCTTAAAGACGTGGAAGACTCATTAGAGAAATTCAGCGGGGATGATCTGCTGAGTGTAAATCAGTGGGTGGAAGACTTCGAGGAAATGGCAGAAGTGTGGGGTTGGTCAGACGCCCACATGGTGGCCTATGCTAAGAAATTACTCGCAGGCTCCGCTCAGGCCTTCGTACGACAAGAGCGATGCGCGAAGTTTTGGGCAAAGCTAAAAAAGGCGTTGAGGAATGAGTTTGAAAATGTAGTAAGCGACCAACAGATACATGGCGAGTTATCCCATAGAAAGAAGAAAGCAGATGAGAGTCTGCAACAATATATGTATCACATGTGCGGGATTGCAAAACAAGGAAGGGTTGATACGCAATCCTTGATAGACTACATTATTCAAGGCATTCCCGACGAGGTCGCGAACAAGACTGTGCTATACGGAGCCAGGAATATCGAGCAATTAAAAGAGCGTTTCAGGCGCTACGAAGCGATAAAAAGAGATATGGAGATGAGGACGAAATTTGAGGAGCCGAAGAGTAGCAGGGTAAAGCCGGTGGCGAAGCTGTCCGAAACCGAGAGGAACAAGGAACCCGGTCGATCTGGAGATGCGAGGAAGGCGCGATGCTACAATTGCGGTGATGCGGAGCACGTGTGTGCGGAGTGTCCGAGCAAGTCGAGAGGACCTAAATGCTTCAAATGTAGGGAGTACGGACACATCGCATCAAAATGCGACAAGGCACTGGGTGAGCCCTCAAAAAAAGTTTACAGCGTGTTTCGGTCGTTACAAACAAGGCGTGGTAAGGATGTTAAGATGGAAAATTTCGAATTGAGCGCGTTGATAGACACCGGTAGTGAGCTGACTCTAATGCGAGCAGATCAGCATGTGAAAATCGGAGCGTTCAGATTAAGTCGGGAAATCGTTGGATTTCGCGGTGTCGGTTCCGGAAGGAATTTTACGCTCGGGAAATTTTCGACGAACATTATTATAGACAATGAGTCGTACTGTATAACCATACACGTAGTTCCAGACACAGTGATGCAACATTCGCTTATTATTGGCGCAGACTTTTTGGACACTGTTGAAATAAGTATAAAAGGGGGAAAATCTTTTATTAGTAGAATAAAGGACGAAAATCCCGATGAGTGTCCGGAAGTCCTCATGATAGATGTAGAGACACAGGCGAGTGAGATAGATTTGTCACACGTTAAGGACATGCAACATAGGCTAAAAAGAGATTTGAAGAGAACCAAAGCATTGCTAAGAGACGCTCAAACGATGCTGGAGAGATCGAAAGGTGACACGACGGGTAAAGCAGCTTTACGACAGCTGAAGAACCAGTTAGAAGATGCAGAATGCGCTAGAGCAGTTGCAGTTAAAGCGAAACAGGCACTGGAGCAAGAACCGAATGAGACGCAGGCTTCGTTGCAGGAAGTACTGCGGCAACGTTCCGAAGCAGAAGATCGTGTTAATGTAGCTAGTCGCGAACGAACTGAGCTACTGTCGCAATTGGAAGAAAATAAAGAAGAGTTAGCAGAAGTTTTGAAGAAGTATCGGGCAGCTGTGCAGCAAGTGTCGGAGGAACGGAGAATAGTGGCAAGACACGTGGTGATTGGTAAAGTGGACCACGAGATGGTGTCCTCGTCGGATTCTTGCCGCCAGCAGGAGGACTTAGCGAACATCACGAGGAGGAAGAATCTGGCTAAACAACAGCAACAGGATGTTGTTGATGATATTTGCGAATTTACTGAGAAGGATAGCGTTGCGGGTGTGAGGGTTGTTTCAAGTTTTCGGATAGACTCGAAGAGAGTGAGTGCAAGGCGAACGAAAAGACAAGGGAAGTCGCACGCGCGGAATCCCTCCAATAATATCGATACGAAGATTCGATATACAGAGGATGTGGATGACGAGGACGACGATGGGATTGTCGAGGACACGATGAACGTGAAGACCTTCGAAAAAGAAGAGATCATAGTCTCGGTAGATGGTAAGTTGTTAACGTCTTCCATGTACGAACCGAGCCTACGAAAATGTCACGATGCTGCCACGACGATCAAAGCCCCTGACAAGAGTGAAATGGGTAAACAAACAACGGAGAGGAAGATAGAGGAAGAGCGAAAGAGGAGCAGTAGCATCGAGGACGAACAGGCCGCGGTGTTCCAAGAGGAACGAGATCAGCTGCGTGCGGACGCAAAGAGACGGATTGAGGAGATCCAAATCCGAAACAAGCGGGCGTATAACAGGAGACGCAAGAAGGCGACAGCATACAGGACGGGAGATCTAGTGGCAATCGAGAGGATGCAGAGGGGTCCCGGGCTAAAGCTGCATCCGAAGTTTCTTGGACCGTACCGGGTGATAAAAGTCCTGCGAAATGACCGATACATAGTGCAGCGAGAGGGGGAGCACGAAGGGCCACGTACAACTTCCACGGCAGCCGATCACATGAAATGGTGGAATGCTGACGATAGTGATGTAAGTGCGAGCGGCGATGATGAGCACATCTGAGGGCAGATGTGATTGTCAGGAAAGGCCGATTGTGATATCGTAGAATAGCTTTGATTGGAGATCGGCTGAAAATAGAAAAACCGTGTACGTCGTGTTTCTGTGGTTCGTTTACATTTAAGAGTGCCTACGTGACTAAAGGCACGTAGTTGGTAGTTCTTACATAGGTATGAGGGAAACAATAGACAACGTTAGAAGAAGGACGGTTTCGCTATCCAAGGCGAATCGAAAAGTGTGCGTGTTGCGAGAATCAGAGTTGATCGAGACGTCGAAGCATAGAGTCGTTAGAATTGAGTTGCGAGTGTTGTCGAGTGTTAGAGTTGCTAGTGAGAGAGAGAGAGAGAGAGAGAGAGAGAGTTACCAAATAGTTGTCAAGTTATTTGTTGTAAATACGAGCGTTGCATTTAGTTTTCCTGTTAATCAAACATCGTTTCTCTGTCTAACTAATATCTGTATTTTCAATCCATTATTAATAAATTATAATTAATCGGACAAAATTACACCTTTAATATATTCCGATATTACATTACCGTGATGTAATATTTATCATGCTTATTTTGTACGTAAAACGAATCGTTGGAATATTCCCGAAGCTAACGAAGCATTTCCCAAAAGTTAAACCGAAGAAATTAACGCGAATAGTTAAGTGAAATTTTTCCATTAACTTGCTGACCAACCGGCAAATAAAAAATCATAAAAATTGTTTCAATGTGTTGAGGTCACGCATAACTTCTTTTTTCATTGACGATTACCAAACAGGTAAAATTTCGAAATTGTACGAAGGCCACGTGACCAGATCGTATTGGAATTTGAAGTGCATGGAAAAAGACAACTCGAAGTACAAACCTTGAGCTGTACTACTCGAAGTACAAACGTGAACTAATGGATGCAGAAAAGCAATTAACGCCAAACATCCGAACAGCATCTTGGAGCCCGTCATTGTTCTGAAATAAAAGAAGTGACGAATTAAAAAGACGCAGGACTAATAATAATAAAGGAAACTTAGTTCGTATCATAAATTGAATTTACATCAGAAAAGAAGCACGATCAAGCGAAACAGATCGTAGAAATGACAAATATCATCGATATACGTTTCAGTGTAATTTCACTTTTGAAAATTATTTAGTTTAATACGATCGTATTCATCGCTCTGAAACTTTCATTGTGCTGCAATTTGTGCTGCGTCTTTTTAATTTCTCTATCTTTCTGTGTTTTCGGAAAAATTACTTGAAAGATTAAGAATTGCTTGCCTTATTTTATTTTCGATTAGTTAGGATTTGATTGTTCCAGGTAAGGTTTATTATTTATAACAGGTTTTATCACTTGTTTATTATTTAGGAGTTTGTTATTTTAGGATTAGTACCTTTTAGGATTTCTTATCCTTCGAGTTTCTGTTTCAGATATCTAGGTCTATTTCAAGATGTTTTATTACATTAGGATTATTTATTCGATTAAGATAATTTAAGAGTTTCACAATGTACAAAGAAATAATCGCGTGAAATTTAGATTTATGCTTTAAACGTATTAAACACGCGGTAATTTCAATGTCTATAGCCTCGAACGTGTTCTGATTAGTTGTGTCATTGTCTGTGACATTGAAATCACAAAAATCCATTGCAAGTGTGCTGTCATGCAATGTGGATGTAATTGGGTTTTTTGGGTATTTCCTGTATCATCTGATTTGTACAGTACTATTTTAACGCAAGGACAGGAAACTTATTATATATTTCCCGTCCATTATTTGAATCGTTGTGAAGTGTAACGAATTATATTCGATTCGAGGAGATGTTAATGAATTACCCATTTCATATGTAATTACATGGAAATAAAAATCAACAGACAACGGAATTTCCAATATTTTTTTGTTTCGTCACGTCTTTTTCATAATATATCTTTTATAGGTACGTGATCTATTAATCGTTCGAATGGAAATAATTATTCGTATAATATTCAAATGATTCTAGCCATAAAATAAATTAAAACGATACCTGTCAATGATATGCAATCTGCGTATGACGTCAACCTCGATCTATGCTTATACAAGAAATTTTATCAATCAATGACTAGATATACAATAATCAAATATTATAAAATTTCCTGAAAACCTTTAGGTGTTAATATTAAGGTGTTAATATCTTTAATATTTGCAAGTTATTGTTTAGCGCTAATTAGTTAGAATGTAACAAGTGGTGTACCAGAATTGAGATAATTAAGCCACACGAACAATCTTATTTAGATCTTTTTAATTTTTTAATTCTCTTTTGCTCCAATACTTCGTAAAATTAATCTTCGTTAGCTACTACACTTCATAGAATGACAAGAGATAATTTTTCTTATATAACGTTTCATTCATAAAATCTATCATTAAAGTATATCTTCATAAAAATATCATTCCATACTAACGGTATATTTGGTGTCATACGAGATAACAGTTACCAGTGATGACATATGTAACTTTATAAAGATATCTCGTTTTATTATATATTAAAAGAATGTACTCATTGCTGCTATATTTCAGATGAAAAAAAGGAGGCAACGATTTTACAGTAAAATCGTTCGTTTACAACTGATTCATTTACATTTCATGATAATACTGTGCATTCTGAATATGCTATGATTTGGTTTAAAATAATAAATAGTCCATTCTTGCATACTATTGCTCCGGCTTTACTTGTATTTTCGATATTGGTATAAATAGAAAGACAATTAATGTCGTTCGAGTCTATTTTCGGATCATTTATATTACGTTTAATCCATATAGTTATTATATGAGACATAGTATCGTAAAATTTGGAAGAATAAAACGTTCGTACAGGATGTACATTTTATAAGAACTCCAACAAATCTGCGTGTGCACCTAAAATACAAACCGATAGTGATTGTTCATAAGTTTATATACATTATCTAATGTCAATCGAAGGTATCAATTCTTTTTCTCCATAAGAGTACTTTTTCATTTATATGTGTTCAAAAATACATGTGTTCAACCGTGAAGCATATGTCACCTACAACGAAAAAGAGTTTTCCTATACTTAATATTTCCTTTATATACCTATGAAAGTCTATTCTTCGCGTAGTATGAAATTATGAATAAATCTGGAATATTGTTCAATCTGAAAAGAAAAATAACTTATTGACATCATTCATTGATACGAGATTCAGAATGTTTGTTTTGTCTTGCAGAGAAAGAAGGCAGCCCTTTCTTTTAATGTGAAATAGAAAGCGAAAATTTGAAAACAGATTTTTTGGAAATTTACTTGCAAATATCGTTTTCAATATCGTGATTTTCTTCCCAATGGTACTGTACTTTCAAATTTTCCAGTATCCCTCTAAAAACAAAAAGTCGAACCTCGTTATCATTAACATAGGCATTACAAGGAAGAGAAGTATTAGAAAGCAGCTCCTTCTTATTATGGATTTCTTTATAATCGTGTAAATAAGAAATTCCGGAAATTTTTTCCTCAAGAATTTAATTCTTGTGTTTTGATTGATAATTATTACACTGCATACTAACTTTTCGCATACTGTTCGCGTCTAACAATTTCCTAATAATAACTACTTCAAAATTACATATGTTCTTGCACGAATTCAAAAGTACGTATGATACAATTACAATTGATTCTAAAATAATAATTATTTAAAGATATTAAGATACTAATTAAACGTTTCACTATATTTCAAAATCTGGAACAACAAATTTTTATTTATAAAAAATGAAACTGTCTTTATATATTCTTTGTCATGATGCTATTTCTTATTACCATGTCGACATTTTTTAAAATTCATTTTGTTATCTCTACGCAATATGAAAATTCATATACTGCTTAATATTTTTTACATATTATCCATCCACCGCATGATATCTCCTGAAAAATCAAAATATTAATGTTATATTATTACAATGCTTCTTAAATTTCAATTTTTGACAAATTTGAAATCCAATATATTTTGCACAATTATTATTTATCAAAAAATTCTAAGTTAGTAACTTTCTTTTCAAATGGCAAATAACATATACATTGACTTACCTGTAAGTTTTTGTTCCTAATCATAATTTCCTCTTATAGAACATCGTTATTGTTCTCATAATTACTACCAGTGTCATAGATATTGTAATGGCTACAACTGAATTAATAGAAAATGATAAATAACTGTGTATAACACTAACACATAACTGTGTATAACAATGACACATAACTTTTACTTACATATCAGTCGATAAGGGATTACTGTGATATCCTGTTGATGTTTCTTAAGGCACTTGATTAGGTGCGATACGGTATCATTCCTTATGGTATACTGTAGATAAGTATTTTAGAAAATAACAAGAATAAATCTAAATTATTCAGAGGTTCCAGTTTCGGCTTAGACATAAATACAGGACCATTTGCAAAGAAGAAAGGGTGCGTTTCTACAGCCTCGTTATAGTAACCATGAATACCAATCTCTGAATTACTGGTTACTAAACATAAATATCCTATAAAATTTAATATATTTCTTTAATTTTTAATACATACATGAGATAGTAGTTCTAAATTATGAATCATCCTACCTGTGATATTACACTTTTCCTTATAATATCATCACTCAAGTGAACAACATTAAGATCATGTAAACCATGTCATCCTATCTTACTGTGAAGATACTTAGTTATGTTATCTAACGTTACAAAAATATCATCAAATTCAAGTCCTTTTATTCACATCACATGGCCACGGCGATCTGGTTCTTCGTTATATAATGTTCTAAAATTTGTCGTATATATAGGATGTACAAACCGTGATATCAAGGTATCAGTTCTTCCTTCCCAAGGGACAGTTTCATTAAAATTCTGATAGAAATAAAGATTAATTATTAATATTCTAACAATCATATATGTTAAATACATTATAGTCAACGATATATACCTGAGCGAATGTAGGGGTGATTCCTTGATAATTATAAATGTCATCAGCCCACATCATTGTGCCACTTCTTTGTACTCCAGCCTCTAGATTAACAGCCTAAACAAACATACAAAATTTTATAGAAGCTGTACAAAATATAGTATATATGAGCAATATTGAAGCGTTCAAGGGGATATAAAGGTAACGTACATCACATACACGTGTACTCTCATGCAACAAAATACAATTAGATTTAATAGTATAAGCTCTTTTATTCATCATAATAGATTGGAAATTTAAGTGTCTTACGAGGGTGAGTAAAAAGTTACCCGCTCTGTCGGTGTAGAATTTATTTTAAGCAATTGTCAAAAAAGACATACATCATTTTTTGACATAATCACTCAATTTCTGTATACACTTTGTCCATTTGCTGAAGGACCTTCGTATTTTCTCGTTAAAAAATGTTTTGGGCTGAGCTGCGAACCACGAATGCATCGTCGTCTTCACCTTTTCATCAGCTTTCTCGGCATCCATCTCGCACAAACTTTTTAAAACCCAAATCTGTCGTGCACTATTGCATAAGCAGAGCCGTGGCTGATTTGCAAATGATTTGCCACATTATCCAGTGTCACTCGTCTATTCCATAGAGCATAAGTTCATGAGCACGTTCAATGTTGTCATCGTGGATGTGGACGGGCGTCCAGCTGTTTTTTCATAACACTTGTGCGATCTTCTTTGAACTTTTGTGCCCATTCAAACACACTTCGTGACAAAACACTTTCTCCATAATGTGCATTAAATCTTTGATAAATATAGGCATCAAACATAACCTGCGACCACAAGAAACGAATCACAGCATCATGCACTGTTTTCCTGCAAATCGCCATTGAAAAGCGCCATTACTCGCGCAACGGTCACAAACGAATTGACGTAACACAATGAAACCTGCGCAGCAGCACTGAACAGATATTGACGTCATACGAAGAGTGCAGATGGATCAATACGGTCGACAGAAGTTTTAACTATCTGGAGTGCGGATAAATTTTTACCGAGAGTCGTATAGGAATCTATAATCTGTAAGTACACTTTTGGCTGAATGAAAATTTCTCTTACATATAGTCAAAAATGCAGAAACAGTGTATTGAATTGGAAAGTGATAAAAAATAAGCGAAGTTTCGAGGTTGCATGTGATTGCATGAGTACACAGGACGTTTTTAGCGAATAAAAAATAATTTTGAAAGACACGAGACTTATCTTGTATTTTATGCACTCTCTGTGTCCGAATCTCCAGAAGCTCTCTATCTTATGAAGTGTTTTAGATTAGCCGGAAAATTTTGTATGTACATAGAAGAAGTATACGATCTAGGTGGAATATTCCATTATTCTCTTGATACAACAGAAACGAAATTTACAGAACTTCTCAGAAAGTTGGTTTATTATTACCAAATTAATAGAATTAATATACGTTTATCATCTTTACATACCTAAGTCGTGGAGGTTTATCGTGCGTAAAAAATTAGTGTCGTTTCAAAGTTACATTTCGTACATTTTAAGCCTATAATTTGTAACGTACAAAACAATGTAAATTTGAGCTGTTTCTTATCTCCACAATAAGAAAATCCAACTTTACGTTTTTTACACAATGATATTTATGGAACAGTAATATCATATTATTGCATCGCTTGGAGAATGAAGTCAAGGTACGATGTGACCCTAGTGTAAACGCTGGGAAAGCCAGCTGTGCCGCACTTATAAGCGTAAGACACAATACCTATTAAATACGAGGTTAATTCATGTTGTATCAGCAGTGGTCCGCCGCGGTCAGCCTGAAAGGATCGTTAAATTTTTAATCAAAGATACTGAAATATATCGATCGAATTGTATTGAAATTATACTTATATACAGTAATAATCTTCTATTGATTTGTGTATAGAAATACTCCAATTTATAATGTACATGTTATATGTATTTTGAGCAAAACTAAGATTAGAAGGAAATTAGATTAAATACCATAATGAGGTGTGAGAAGTGGGCAAAACTATTAAATTGTGTTTATCTATTATTTCTAATGTTTAAGACGTCGATTTGATGTTAATTCGAATTGACGTGTCTTCAGATACCGTATAGTTTGTAGTAACTCTGTAACTTAATTACCGTACAAGAATCCTCTCCACCCTGAGCATGTTCGGCGCATATTATACCATCAGTGATATCAGGTGCATTAGGAAATTTGGAATAAGCTATTTTGCATTCGGCGTTCTTAATCACTGGCATTTGTACTTCCATTAATGCATTACGTCGTGGTCGTCCTACGAAGAAAATAAGAAAGATATTTAAGACTGGAACTGTTTAATTTTATTATAAAATTGATATCACTTACTATATCTTAACGCTCTCCATCCAGCAACAAGGAGGTTATAGCCGACGAAGTTGCTCTTTCGTAGGGGCTCTTTCGTACAAATGGGATATACGTACACTGAAAAATAAAAAAATAAATGAAAATGCAGGAAACGAATGACGAAAAGTATGAGAAAGAATTGTACACGCTTTATGACACAATATATATGTACAGTAAGAAATTTCAGGATATGATACTTCAGTAATACTCAATAGCATATATATATATATATATATATATATATATATTGAGGAGTTACTCGAAAATGGCACCTCCTCCACCAATCTAAGAATGGCAATATTATGATTGTGTATGTTTTCTATTCCATCCATATGTGCACAATGTGCTACGGTCAAAACATGCCTAGCCGATATCAGGGAACCTCGGCACTTCCATAGTGGTTTGTCTGGGTTTCGGGGATTACGAAAACCTAATGCAGCGATCCATGGCCAAGCGCCTAAAATGCAATAGTCATAGTTGTGAATATACATAATTTTTTCTCACATAACGAGTAACAACGATTATTATCTATTCGATATTCGATCATACAGCAGACGATAAGTACATACGTACAAATACTCTGAAATAGAGATTTGATAAAGACAGAAATTAAATTTTTATTCCAGTGGAATACAAATTATTAAATAATTCTATATAATTTCTATTTGAACTATACTGAACTATAAAGTTCAAACGTGTAATTTCTGCCCTAACAGTTTTTGATCTCTATCCATATTATTACTCCTATATCAATTTTTTATTTCATGCAAAAAGATACTCTTCCTAACATGAAGTAAAAGAAAGAAATAATTCAAGTTAATAAGTAAAGTTACTACCGATAAAATCATAGCATTATTATTTAGTCTAATTGAAATGTACATTGATGTGCTGTTTAATGCCTTTAAAGTTCATTATTTGCAGTAAATGGCTTATTATTAATCGGAAAGAAAGACATAAAACGTACCAAGTTCAGCTGGTTTACCATCGACCACCCTGGTATGAGAGACGTTGCTAAAACCACGGTATGGTGGTCGCAAAGCCTTATACTTATACACAGTTTTTATTAAAATTTCTCTCTTCTCTTTGTTTGGATCGTTCGGACAGCAAACGATCGTAACATTGCCCTGGTATCTGCACACTGATCGTCTATAAAAATCGGTGGCTGTACGGTACTGTATCTGCCATATTTCTTGCAGAGGTTTACATTTTCTGTAGTCAAGGCACCTGCCTTCTTGATTGTCCGGTGTGGTACATTCTGGATCAAACAATTTTAAAACATTTATGCAGTTCAAAGATGCGTAAGAAAGCGACACCGATTACTCAACTTTCGAAGTAAAAAGCCGATCAAGTCCACCGGATTGCCCTACAGACACGTATTAATCCGTAAGAGTTAGTCATCATGTTGATAATAATTATCTAAAGAAACTTTTCACGTGAAAATATAAAATTTTAATTGATTAGATATTGTGTTAGCCATACTTAAGAAAGAAAATGAAAATGAATGAAATGAAAGAAAAGGACTACCTTCAACCTCATTTTTTAAATAAACACTTTGTCAGTTTTGCGGTAAATAAATTCTTAGGAATTCAGGACAGTTTTTAGTGAATCATTTTGTTTCGACCGTTCGCGGAGAGACGCGATCGCGAGATAGCACGTCAACGAGAGTTGTAAGTTCCCCTTACGATTAAATAATCGACGCCACGAACTGATCGATCCCCTTATTTCGATTATGATAATAAGGGTAGTTCAATGAAATTCCACAGAATTAACACAAATAAATTAATGTTTATTTCAACAACTTATTAACTAGAAAGATATAAAAGGAACAAAAAAAATGTAACTGCGTTTTGGTTGATAAGTAATGCGCGACATACCACATGTGTTGACGGTTCGACTTCTCGAAAAGTTCTGAACGCCTTTCGATTTTTTTCGTTTCTTCTGGAAGGCGACCCCCACTACGTTCGGATCACGCCACATTCTTTTACTGCGAGGTAAAATACGGGCCACGAGTCGACGTTTCTGGAAGTCGCCCTGCTTAATGAACCACGCGCTTGCCACTACAATGTTTGTTTGCCGGGCAGACGCGACGATCCGTCTGCGACATTATAGTGGCGCGATCGATAGTTAAGAATATGACCTATGGTAAGCCGCATGGCGTAACATTCTCCCCCCGTTGAGAGGGTACCGATCAAACTAGGGAGGTGTGGTTGAAGTTCCCATCTTATTTCGTCTCGGTGGCTAGTTGTTCGGGTTTCTCGAGATCGGGTTGAATTGGCAGTGGGACAAGCCTTTTGACGCCCCGATCCAAAATGCTCTTTGCCGTCTGAACTGTAGCTGTCCGGATGACACCATCGGCGCCTGGATGAACCTTGATAACTCGGCCCAGAGGCCAATGCATGGAGGGAACGTTGTCCTCTCTGAGGATGACGATTGTGCCCTTTTGGATGCCGTGTCCACCCTTGCTCCATTTATTGCGGTTGGTTAGCTCGTTCAAATACTCCTTATGCCAGCGGTTCCAAAAATGTTGTTTAAGCTGTTGGATATGCTGCCATTTGGAGAGTCGGTTCGATGGAATGTCTCTGAAATCTCGACCACGTAAGCACATTAATGAATCGCCAATGAGGAAATGTCCGGGAGTGAGGGCTAGGAGATCATTTGGATCGGTGGAGATAGGAGTTAGCGGGCGGGAATTGAGGACTGCTTCTATTTCTATGATAAGAGTATTACGGTGTTAAGCTCATATGTTTCTGTTTCTCCACTCGCGCTGCGCCATAATATCCTTTGATATTTCCGATCCTCTGGTCGTACGAGGAATTGCCGATACATTTTCTCGATGTCGCCAGTGAGTACGTACTGATGAGCGCGGAATCTAATTAATATACAAAATAAATTGTGAGTTGATTCGGGAATATAGGATTTCCCCATTTTCATGATTATCGTGATTTTTGTATAAATATATTTTTTAAGATACTAATAATTAGGTAGTTATAAATTAGTATTATCAATTATTTTGCATTTATAATTCCGCCTCTAGTATAAGTGTTAATTGAAAACTAACTTTATGTTTCAAAAGGTACTAGCAAAGTCGTTGAGTAACAAGCCACTGATGCTAACACAAATAGCATTGTCGTAATTAAATATTTCTAAATATTCATTTTTCATTTTGAACCTGTAGAAACAATTTATTATATATACTATTAGCTAAGTAATTGCATATTTAATTAAGTCGAAATATAAAACTTAGTTATTTTAATAATTTAAAAAATAAAAAACTGACAAACATTTCAATTTAATTTATGGTTGGAACAAAAGACAGTTATTTTTCATTAATTGAAATATTGCAATGCAGAGTACTTTCCAAAATACGCCGAGAGTATTCCTGATGATGAAACGAGCGTTGCTTCATCGAACGCAGCTAAAGAAAACAACATCTATGTAGTTGGTGGTACGATGCCTGAAATAGAGGGCGATAAATTGTACAATACCTGTACTATTTGGGGTCCCGATGGAACGTTGATAGCAAAACACCGAAAGGTAAGTAATATATTCCTTTATGGCTTTGAATTTGAAAATATTGGGGTGAAGAAAGTGACTCTATCTAGGAATAATTTAGGAATATACATATGTACATACGTATACTATAACCAATTCTATAATTTACGGTTTATAAAATACGTTATGATACGGGAAACGCCCATTTTTGTTGTAATGTGTTTGTTGTTGTATAAATTTTTCACATACTTAAAATATTATTATACTTATTTTTTCTCCTTTTTAAACATGATTAAATGATAAGATTTTTTAATAAAAGAAAGTGATAAAAACGCTGTCAGTTATTAAATAAAAAGTAATTGAAGTTTAGGAGTTGGTAACTTTGATATTAAATTACAAAAGTTGCAGCAATAGAATTAGCGACTACATTTTTATGTTATTAGGTACATCTATTCGACATCGACATTCCTAATAAGATTACTTTTCGAGAGAGTGATTCACTCAGTCCTGGTAACTCCCTAACGACGTTCGATGTGGAGGGCTGCAAAATAGGTATTGGCATTTGCTATGATATTAGATTCGAGGAAATGGCACGCATTTATCGGAACAAAGGTACAGTAACTGAATCGATCAATACTTAACTAGCAAAAAATTAAATATCTTTCTTAAATATATTCTATATAAAATTAATATAATCTGTAACTCTGTATAAAAAGAAGCTTAATTTAAAAAACCAGTATATTTGCTGAAAATGAAACAAATAAAAGAATTAAAAGCACAATAAGAGGACTGTCCTCGCATATTCAGAAATGATGGAATGTGAACCGTGCAACTACGAAGTTAATTGGTATTCGGTGGCTTCATATTTCCTGCTTCTCTGAGTTAGGTTGCCAAATGCTGATATATCCAGCGGCATTCAATATGACCACTGGACCACTGCACTGGTCATTACTTCAGCGTTTCAGAGCGAATGATAATCAATTATACGTTGCCTGCATATCACCGGCTCGTGTTCCTTAAGCAAGTTACGTCGCATGGGGACATACACAGTTGACCAATCCCTGGGGAAAGATTCTTTACGATTTGGAAACTCAAGAGAATATGGCAGTCACCGATATCGGTAATTTACAGCTTAAAATTAAAAGCGAGAGATCCATGATGTAATTAATTTTTAGTCTCGTTAATTTATCGATTTAGCCATCTTCCTCTGTATTTGTTGAATTTATTAGTAAGCATTACTTATTACTTCGTATGTTTCTTTTTTCTATCAGATCTAAAAGTTGTTGAGGAAGTAAGGGCTCAGATACCTACATTTTCTCAGAGACGTACAGATTTGTACGACACTGTCTGTAAGAAGGAGTAACTCTACACTAAAACAGAAAATGTTTTTTTATAATATTTCTACTACGATATCCTTTTTCTGTGAATTATTACTAATTTCTTATCATTTGTACTACATGAATGACTCAATTAAGAAAACCAAAACGTTATAAATAATAATCTGTATATCTTGTGTATCAACATGTAATTGGATATTATAATAATATAGGAATGCTATAATAATATAGGATAATAATATAGGAGAATAATAATATAGAAAAAAATACATGCTTTTAAACACCTTTAATATCGATCACATAAATTGTTATAATTCACAATGATTACGCATACATAAAAGACCCCTCGATAGTAAAATTTACGATCAAAAGGCACTTACGTATCGTTTAACAACATTTAATTTATAACACCTTTTAAACATTTAGACAGATTAACACATAACACTTCTTATATATAAACATCAATTCGAAGTTATCGGCTTGGAGAAATTGGTCGATTAATACCTGTAGATTGTCTGTCTCGATGAAAGACTTAAAGAGAGCAAAAACATGATAATGCAGCTAATATAATATTCCTTCTTTCTTGTATCTGTCTGCCTCTCAGGTCGTTTTACTAATTACAATAAGTAATTTCGACTTCTTTGCGCTCTCTTTTAACGCATTCGAGACCGAAAGAAATTCATATCAGTCAGTAGGCAAGGGTATAATATACATATTTTATATATAACTTATGTAGTAATGTATATATCATGTTAATTTCATATTTTTTTCAATATATATATATATATATATGTCGGAGATGAAATGAAAAACCGGAGCCTTCCCTATGCAATTTTGAGGAGGCCTTTTAGTGCTTTGGCCTAGATTTTATCATAACTGTAATTAAGTAATTGTCATCTGTAATTGTTTGACATTTGTGAAAAGCGAAAGTGGGTTCGAGGTGACAACTGGTCGCTGAACGTAGCCACGGTCACGGGATAAACGTTTTGCTTGATGAAGACAGAAATTGCCTAGTATCGGCGTTTGGATCTTTCTCGATGTTACCAAGGAGTATATAACAAACTTTTGACAGATATTGCCTAGCAACAACGATTGGAACCTTCTCGATGTTTCCAGCGAGAATATAACAAACAAATGCAGTCGTATTACGAAAAAGATTTTAATCAGAGAGGCATTCGTGTGGTCGCCTTGGAAAGTGATACATCGAGTAATTTTTCCGTGTGATTCAGCAAACGTATTTTTGTGTTATAAAATTGTTTAAAGTTTTCCCGTTGACCGTGTATTCGTTTGAACCCCGGATCATTGTTTATAGCGTAAATTAAATTCAATATTTGTAAATTTATCAATCGTTAATTTTCATTATTCGTTAAAATTAGTAAATCGTAAGATATATTATTCGTTTCTTTTATTGTTCGATAAAACTTATTATTCTTTAATCTAATTAATAATTTAATTTATCATTTGTTAATCAATCATATCATTTACAAAATTCATTATTCATAATATTTGTAAAACCTTGTTTATTCGTGTAAATATATTCTCTGTTTTGTAAAACAATGGCTAATTCAAACGAAGAATCGTTACGCGCCTTAAATCCTAATGTTAACCCGACATATATATATATGACTGTACATAATACATTATAGAATAACATAGTATATAATTTTATATTTTAAAAATATGAGGTATATTATTTAAGATTGTCATCGATTTAAAATCAAAGTATGAAAAGGATACCCCGGAGAGAGTAAAACACAGAATCATTCTAACTAAACATTCAGATCGTACCGACACCTAGGTATCGTCTTACAATTAAGTCTCGGTCTCGAATGGATTAAAATGAAATACATACTTGCAGCTTCAACATCTTCAATATCGAGGAGATTCAAACTTTACAAATAAATGTAAATTGCGATGTAAAACAAAGCGATGTAAAAAGGGAAAAAGGAGGAAAGAAGGAACAGGGAAGCAAAGAGAAGAAACGAATTTTTCATTTTCTCTTGCCAGGAATATAAGATGCTAAGTAATCTTCCTAAGTAATCTCCTCCAGCTTTTTCTAGTTTGCTCAATAATTATTAGTACATGTTAGGAAAACAAATAGAATTTTTGTTCTCAAGCGAGGTATAATTTAAATTTTGTATGTACACAAAAATGTTAAATATCTGTAATAAACATGGTATAATCAATTTTTTTACATAAAATTATATTGTATAGGCTATTGTTATTTAAACATTTTAAATTGGATGAAGAAAAAAAATGACGCAAATAAAACGTAGGACATTTTAATTAAAGAGACTAATATAGAGATTTATCTACTTAACTGTGATTAAATCATCTCCACTTAACGCTCTACCTCTTCTATTAATTATGCTTCGTTAAACTATGATTACAGAGGATGGGTTTTTTGATAAAATGACATTCTGACAAATATATATAGATCGATATATATAGATATAGATAGACAAATATATAGATTCTTACAACAGTAGTTATGAATGAACAGTAGTTATTGTATCAATTCCGTTCTTCAGAAGCTTCATTTGTGAAAAGACAATTCGCCAGAATATGGATTCACTGTAGTTATAGCTATAGGATTTCAATCTAGTTGACAGACTTGCTTTACGTAGAGAATATCTGTCTCTTGTTCTACCTTATCGCGATTCTCTCCTCATCTTATACGCTTTGTCGAGTGTCACGTAATTTTTGGGTTGGTTGGTGAAAATAAAATATAGTTGAGTCGTAACACAACTATTAACTTGGTTTTAATCAACCTTTATTATGAATTCAGCAATCACAATGTAACACGCACTGAGTTAACATAAATCACAATTCACTCCAACCACGTTATGTAAGACTTAGTTACAACAATACATTAAGTACGCGACTTATAAGAGTAGAGACCGACATAGATATGTTGACTATTCTAAGGATACAGAATAAGTGAAGTTTTACTGACGATACTGTGTCTGAGGAAAGCTAGGGGTGGGTGTGTCTAAGGACACGGGACTATCGGATTTGTTGATGACAATTTTGGTTAAGGAAGTGAGGGCAGTAGACACCATCTCCGATTGGATAATAGGACGGTTGGTAGACCAGGAAGGGTTTTAGCCGCCCTCGCGAGAAAGTTGCCAACGGAACATACCAGATGTGGAGAAAACCAACTTTCTAAGCTAACACGTGGTAGACAATAAACGTAAAGGGAAATTTAAGACAGGAAATACTCGCTTGGTCCGAAGGACCTTAACTATAAAAATGCCAAGGCCCCTGGTGGGCACTTAAGACTATTGAGGGTGCGCGCCAAGGATATGCAGACATCTGGGTGCCATCCTGTCCGTGGTGTGTGGCCTGGTCTCTGATATGAATTGACGTTACACGAGCAAAGTAATATTGGCATATATCTCGGCTCTGGTTACAATCATTAGTTTCCGCCTAAACGGTTAGAATCACATAGCTCGCGCTCTACTCTCGTTTATTCAACATTCAGGCCATATGGTCGCATGCGACGAGTTTTATGTTAATTCCGACCGATTACAATACCTTTCTTTCGTTTACAAGGAACGACGAGACTGGCAGTTGCGTGATTTCCAATGCAAAAGCCGCGATATCTGCACGATAACCTAACCTCAACCGATTTTGTTGTACTATTCTTATGTGGACTTCGTTTGTACCACTTTCGTAACAAAAATAGAATACGTAGAACACAGCATTCCGTTATGCGATATTGTCGATTCATAACATCCGAAAAATCAGAGATAATTATTTCCCTACAGTTGTACATTTGTGTGAAAAATGCACAGTCCTCCCCTCCCCTGCCTTTGCGTGGACATGCTAGAAAGATTCACTTTTCCACGGTGAAACTGTATGTATTATAATTTCATTTTTACAAAGGTCGAACATCCTACTATGCATAAATTTAATATTAATATAAGCAGGTTTCGTGTTAAGTATTACATCTGACGTATAAGCACACGTGTGTACGAGCCTTGGTTTTAAATGTCTTGTAGTAGACACCGAAAAGATTATTCAGTTGGATATCTGACTCAACATCAATATTTTACTAGGAGATAACATGTTAAGAACACGTTGGTGGATGGCATGGGAGATGATGAATGAAGACATACTTCTGTGAGATACATAAAATAGTAGTCAGAACGTATTTTGGCGCTTGGGGACAGCAACAGCTTTTTTTTTTTTTTTTATTTATTTGTTGGAATTACAATCAATTCTCGCGTTGAGAATTTTCAGTAATTTTTCTGGCGTGGCGCAGTGACATGGCTGTTTATTTACAATAAGTTAATACTTATTATAGATAGGTATAATTTATAAGTATTATAAGTAAGTGCATATGCTTAATTTGGATAATTAAATGAATCTAACGTTTAGGTCTAGCGGGTAGTGCCTCTTCAGCCTGCGAATCTGGTCCGTCGTATCGAGTAGTCCAGTGATTAGGGGGTTTCGGTGTTTCTTGACTCTTTTGCTATATCTGTCGCTATATTTTGCTATTTCCTCTTTGACTGTAGGTATCTTGAGGCCGCGATGGATGGTTTCGTTGGTAACATACCAAGGTGCGTCTATTAAGGCTCTTAGCGTTTTCGATTGGCATCGTTGTAGTATTTCGATGTTGGAGTTACTTGCTGTTCCCCATCGCTTCCTATATCCCTATATTCCGTACTTGCTTCGCTTGGTACTTTTATAATTTTCGTAGTTACAATAAAAAATTTAATTCTTAACAGATTAAAGATTTAACCTCTTGCTTTATAGTGTACAATAATTTTTTTCTTTTTCTTTTTTTTTTTTTTTTTTTGTATAGGTTATGTGATCCATAGTTTGAGTAACTAGTACATATATATAATTACGTGACAAGCTTTCATTTCAATCTATATTTGAGATTAATATTTTATCAGTTTCTGTTCGTAACAACATCGAAGTAGTCCATAAGTTTGAAGAGTATAATTAAGGAAGTTATGAAGCAAGAGGTTAAGGACAAATTCTGAAAGAGGTTATGTACAACTCAGTAGTACTGCTTTACATTACTTTGCGAATTACTTTTCAAGCATAAAAATAGTTTAACAGCCACTTATAGTTACTTCCTTACCATTACATTCATTAAATTCGTTTGATTTTGTAAACAAAATAACCACGCTGACCAGTCTCTTATTTAAAATAGAATTATTTTGTCATATATCCAACAGTTTACTTTCTCTTCGCTTTGTCTCGTATTACGACTTTATAACGGTGTTTCTTTAAACTTTAAACGATCGTAATAAATGTATTTACGGACGATGACTGATATCTGGTCTGTCTTAAAGTTTCAACTAATTAGTGCCCCGTTACTTTGGACGTTATGAAATGTTGTATAACCAAAGACTTATCTTCTCTTTTGGTAGTTGCATAAGAGAAGACTGAGCCATTGAAACGCTCGAATAGATTAGCTGATTCGCTTAACGTATTTTTACTTCCGACGAGCTAAACACAAGAGCAGAAAGCACTTAAGGAATAATACAGAAACGTCAAACGTATACAGAAATATATTTCGTAAAAGCATTAGTACGTAACATGTCTTTATAATTCTATTTATGTATAGTAAAATGGCTTGTTTCCATTTTCATGAATTATAACTGACATTTCAAGGCATTCATGTAAATATGTAACTCTCGTTAATTAATAATTTAACAATGCGTCATGAAACGTATCATTTTCGTTTCTTCCTTTGTTTCGTTATACACAGGAACGAATTTGTAAATAAAGATGTATAATCAACGATAACATATGACAGCGAGTATAATAACTGTCAGCAAAGGAAGAGGTCGGTAAAATGATTGTGGTTGATCTCAGTGTATCGGTAAATAAGCTTCGACAGACGTTGCCGGGGGACTCGGTGTCGGTGAAACCGCGTCGATGAAATGATTGTCAGTGATTTAAAGATAACCCAATTTATTGATCTGTCTCCCCTTCATGGTGTTGTACGTCTCTCTATAAAACATATTCTACCTCGGAGGGCTGAAAAATTTAACTTGGTCTCA
The DNA here is from genome assembly GCF_051014615.1 of Bombus vancouverensis nearcticus. NCBI lineage: Eukaryota > Metazoa > Arthropoda > Insecta > Hymenoptera > Apidae > Bombus > Bombus vancouverensis. The sequence continues at coordinate 823,080 of NW_027468921.1, read as the reverse complement.
CTGGACTGGACTGTAAGTAAGAAAATTGAAATGCAAAATCCACGTGTGAGCGCAACGGTTTAGATGGAAAGTTCGATAGGACAATTATGTATATTAGCCTGAAAGAAAGCTCGTGGCTTCGCACGCAACACGTAATTTCCCTCGCTGAAATAATCCTATTACAACGATACGATTTAAAATTTTCCTTAACAGACCTCGCAATGTAATTCTTCATCTACAATTTTTTATTCGGCCTGAAACAAGAGACTTTCGAAGCCTTATAGAGTCTCGCGAATCTAAAAGTCAGGTTTCAACGTATTTTCGCGTCTTATTCTATAATACTGAAGACATTAAAGGTGTTAACGATTATTGTCTCACTATGTACGTACATCAAACGAGTACTTACGTAAGAGACGAATGGAAATGGAAACAGCCGAGAATAATTGAAGATAATTTGAATACGTTCCAGGCTATAATACAATTTCTCGTGAACCGTAATTGATTCGCAGAAGGGAATTGCTGCTTCTCACGACTAGCAAAGTGTTTCGCAAAAAAAAAAAAAAAGAAAAGAAAAATGGTATCGGAAGGATAGAAAAAAGCGGTGGCCTACATCAAGCAATCTTCATGCCGATAATGCATTTATTATTCAGATCGTTCATTTTCTATCGCGTAACAGACACTGGGATAACTGACAGAACGAGCGTATAAATCTTGCATCTCTCAACCTGACTTCTCCCAATTCGTATACTTCCATCCTTCGTATAAGTGACAATGAATCAGAAGAGTTTCATAGCAATATTGAACAACATACAGTCAACTACAACACCATTAGATACATCCACCATACAGTCAACTACAACACCATTAGATAACAGCAATACAATAGATTATAATTTTCTACGTGTCATTGATTCATCGTCATCATTTTCCATTTTTTTAGCATATGTAAAAACGTATCTGACGTAATCTTACCTCGCTCTTTGAGTACAAAAATCCATTCAAATGAAACAAAGGGAAAAGAAATAAGAAAACAAACACTCACATACGAATCTTCATTACATAACTGTATGTACTTCTCGAGGTATAATTACTCAGACACGTTACAGCGTACCTTCTTCGTTCCCTGATGGCTGATGTTGATCGTTGACGTTTATAATGAAAGAATTTCGTCAACGGCGCCATCTGGATCCCTGTTGAAAAATTAAAATAGCCGCAACAGCACCATTAAGCTCATCACCCAGAGTAGCTTTTGTGGCTGAGTCGTGGAGGAATTATTATCATCAACGACATAAACTTTACCAGTTCCGGTAATGTTCTTCAGATGGTCCAGGCATTCGAACTCGCAACATCGCTTTCCAAGACGGAATTTCTTGCATGTCTGTAGTAAAAAGAAATCGAATCTGGTCCGTCGTATCGAGTAGTCCAGTGATTAGCGGGTTTCGGTGTTTCTTGACTCTTTTGCTATATCTGTCGCTATATTTTGCTATTTCCTCTTTGACTGTAGGTATCTTGAGGTCGCGATGGATGGTTTCGTTGGTAACATACCAAGGTGCGTCTATTAAGGCTCTTAGCGTTTTCGATTGGAATCGTTGTAGTATTTCGATGTTGGAGTTACTTGGACAGCAACAGCTGGTGATACTGTCATACACCTCCATTTATAAACTTTCGAAAATCGATGTGACCTTCAAACTTTAGTGTATTCTGTTTCACAGCACAAAATGTTTCCGAAACGTACGTTTATTGTTACAATGAACTTGACTAATGGCTCTGAAATACTATCCTTGAAAAAACAATGGGGGAATTGGAGCAAAAAAAAGAAGGAAATAAACAAAGACCTTGTTGGTTCGTAAAAATAAAATATGCTACAGGAAAAACTTTTTCCAACGGATTGAGATGCGACAAGCTATGACGCGAATCGAGCGTTTGTCTACAGGAGCGCATTTTCGGTGGATATATATGTCGGAATGACATTGGGGATAGGGTTGTCGGTGTTTGAGGAGTCTTCATTGAAGGTAGCCATCGTTGCGGTGTAACGAAGATACGATTTATTGACACAGGTATGAATAACACAGGTTTGACAATCTACCACGGCGGTGAGACGTCCGCGACACTAGTGACAGTGGTCTCCGGTTCAATAACGAATCCGCGGCCAACGGGATGACAGATGGGCGTTCTCGCTGAATCTAAGTCTGACTCGTAAAAATAATTGCTGAGCGTAAAAACGTTACTCTTTGGTCGACGGGAGCGCATAAAAGAATGCCCGTCCCGTCCCGATGATGCCACAGAGGAAAACTATAATGGGGTGTGTCTAAGGACACGAGATCATCGGATTCGTCGAGAAAAGCCTTCGTTCAGAAAGTAAGGGAAATTGGCGTTGCTGCTAATTGGTCAACCTCCATATCGGTGGTTAGAAAAAGATGCTAGCCGCCCTCGAGGGAAAGTTGCTAGTGGGAGACGCCGCTCGTTGAAAAATATGTCTCCCCTATCTTCCCGTAGTTGGGACAAAGACTGTTCGTCTGTTTGAAGGACTTTAGTTAACTAAACCTTAAGATTTATAACGGGCCCTCGGGCTAGCCGAACATGTACTGCGGAGACGCATCGACATCTGGCAATCATCTTACTCGAAGAATAGGGTCTGCGTGTGGCGAGCCACGGGACAGAAACCGTTGGAATGTTTACTGTCGCGTGTCGCCACGAATTTTTCTTTTAAGGAGAGCTATAGAATTACTCCATACCTTTGTTAGGCAAAGCGTTCATCCCTTGACCGCGGCTACGTTGGGCGACAGACTGTCACCTCGAGCCAAAGCTCACCGTCACTAATCTCGAACAATTACAATCGGATTGAATAACTACAATAGTTTAGTTACAGTTATAGTAGACTTTAGATTGCAATGTTGCGGGGCTATCCAAAGGTTCCGGTGTCCTTTCATCTCCGACATATAGATATACATGTATATGTGACGAAATATACTAAAGCAATATTGACCCTTTGTCGCTGAAAGTATCAAACTACAAAACTTTCTTTCAAATTTTCAGAATAAGGAAATCAGGATCATGATAAATAATTGGAACATAATTAAAAATAATATATCTTCTCTATAAGATAATGAATACATTGGTTCATTTAATTTTTATGGATATTCAAACGCTTCTGTGAAATAAAACGTCAAGATTATAGAGTATAAAATTCATAGCTATGAAATAACTAAAACTCTGATGTATTATTAAAAATATACGTTATGTTGTATGTAGTGATACATACAAAGATTGCATGTACAAACCCATAATTAACACAATGCTACCGCAACCATTCTGCAATCTACCTTGCCCAAAACACTCTTCCAGTCACCTCCAAACTCTTCAATTCTCTCCACCTAACCACCCACAAACCATTCACAAACGTGCAATTCTCGACAAAAGAAGAACTTATCGTCAGTTGTCCTTAACATCTCGTTCATTCATTTGGTCCCTATCCCCCTATTTCCTCCCACTGCGATGATCGCACTACATTTTGCCACGTCTCTATTCTATTCTCTGGATGATCTGAATTCTCGAGCAGTCGAGTGACGATTGATCTGTACAATTGACCGATTTCTTTTTACTACAGACATGCAAGAAATACCGTGTTGGAGAGCGATGTTGCGAGTTCGAGTGCCTGGACCATCTGAAGAACGTTACCGGAACTGGTATAGTTTATGTCGTTGATGATAAGAATTCCTCCACGACTCAGCAACAAGAGCTACTCTGGGTAATGAGCTTAATGGTGCTGTTGCGGCTATTTTAATTTTTCAACAAGGATCCAGATGGCGCCGTTGACGAAATTCTTTCATTATAAACGTCAACGATCAACATCAGCCATCAGGGAACAAAGAAGGTACGCTGTAACGTGTCTGAGTAATTATACCTCGAGGAGTACATACAGTTATGTGATGAAGATTCGTATGTGAGTGTTTGTTTTCTTATTTCTTTCCCCTTTGTTTCATTTGAATGGATTTTTGTACTCAAAGAGCGAGGTAAGATTACGTCAGATACGTTTTTACATATGCTAAAAAAATGGAAAATGATGATGATGAATCAATGACGCGTAGAAAATTATAATCTATTGTATTGCTGTTATCTAATGGTGTTGTAGTTGACTGTATGGTGGATGTATCTAATGGTGTTGTAGTTGACTGTATGTTGTTCAATATTGCTATGAAACTCTTCTGATTCATTGTCACGTATACGAAGGATGGAAGTATACGAATTGGGAGAAGTCAGGTTGAGAGATGCAAAATTTATACGCTCGCTCTGTCAGTTATCCCAGTGTCTGTTACGCGATAGAGAATGAACGAACTGAATAATAAATGCATTATCGGCATGAAGATTGCTTGATGTAGGCCACCGCTTTTTTTCTATCCTTCCGATACCATTTTTCTTTTCTTTTTTTTTTTTTGCGAAACACTTTGCTAGTCGTGAGAAGCAGCAATTCCCTTCTGCGAATCAATTACGGTTCACGAGAAATTGTAATATAGCCTGGAACGTATTCAAATTATCTTCAATTATTCTCGGCTGTTTCCATTTCCATTCGTCTCTTACGTAAGTACTCGTTTGATGTACGTACATAGTGAGACAATAATCGTTAACACCTTTAATGTCTTCAGTATTATAGAATAAGACGCGAAAATACGTTGAAACCTGACTTTTAGATTCGCGAGACTCTATAAGGCTTCGAAAGTCTCTTGTTTCAGGCCGAATAAAAAATTGTAGATGAAGAATTACATTGCGAGGTCTGTTAAGGAAAATTTTAAATCGTATCGTTGTAATAGGATTATTTCAGCGAGGGAAATTACGTGTTGCGTGCGAAGCCACGAGCTTTCTTTCAGGCTAATATACATAATTGTCCTATCGAACTTTCCATCTAAACCGTTGCGCTCACACATGGATTTTGCATTTCAATTTTCTTACTTACAGTCCAGTCCAGTGAGACCAAGTTAAATTTTTCAGCCCTCCGAGGTAGAATATGTTTTATAGAGAGACGTACAACGCCATGAAGGGGAGACAGATCAATAAATTGGGTTATCTTTAAATCACTGACAATCATTTCATCGACGCGGTTTCACCGACACCGAGTCCCCCGGCAACGTCTGTCGAAGCTTATTTACCGATACACTGAGATCAACCACAATCATTTTACCGACCTCTTCCTTTGCTGACAGTTATTATACTCGCTGTCATATGTTATCGTTGATTATACATCTTTATTTACAAATTCGTTCCTGTGTATAACGAAACAAAGGAAGAAACGAAAATGATACGTTTCATGACGCATTGTTAAATTATTAATTAACGAGAGTTACATATCTACATGAATGCCTTGAAATGTCAGTTATAATTCATGAAAATGGAAACAAGCCATTTTACTATACATAAATAGAATTATAAAGACATGTTACGTACTAATGCTTTTACGAAATATATTTCTGTATGCGTTTGACGTTTCTGTATTATTCCTTATGTGCTTTCTGCTCTTGTGTTTAGCTCGTCGGAAGTAAAAATACATTAAGCGAATCAGCTAATCTATTCGAGCGTTTCAATGGCTCAGTCTTCTCTTATGCAACTACCAAAAGAGAAGATAAGTCATTGGTTATACAACATTTCATAACGTCCAAAGTAACGGGGCACTAATTAGTTGAAACTTTAAGACAGACCAGATATCAGTCATCGTCCGTAAATACATTTATTACGATCGTTTAAAGTTTAAAGAAACACCGTTATAAAGTCGTAATACGAGACAAAGCGAAGAGAAAGTAAACTGTTGGATATATGACAAAATAATTCTATTTTAAATAAGAGACTGGTCAGCGTGGTTATTTTGTTTACAAAATCAAACGAATGTAATGAATGTAATGGTAAGGAAGTAACTATAAGTGGCTGTTAAATTATTTTTATGCTTGAAAAGTAATTCGCAAAGTAATGTAAAGCAGTACTACTGAGTTGTACATAACCTCTTTCAGAATTTGTTCTTAACCTCTTGCTTCATAACTTCCTTAATTATACTCTTCAAACTTATGGACTACTTCGATGTTGTTACGAACAGAAACTGATAAAATATTAATCTTAAATATAGATTGAAATGAAAGCTTGTCACGTAAATATATATATGTACTAGTTACTCAAACTATGGATCACATAACCTATACAAAAAAAAAAAAAAAAAAAAAAGAAAAAGAAAAAAATTATTGTACACTATAAAGCAAGAGGTTAAATCTTTAATCTGTTAAGAATTAAATTTTTTATTGTAACTGCGAAAATTATAAAAGTACCAAGCGAAGCAAGTACGGAATATATGCGGAATATGAATCGCTCAACGAGCCAAAGAGCGGCTCAGTGACAAAATTAGTAATGTAAAGACCACAAATATTACAACATTATATTCTACCACAAAATAATTCTCTATACAAAAAAGGTACACAACGAATCGATTTTTCACAACGATAAGAGTCAACAGAACCAATCAAGACCAGGCGAGACTCTCATAAGACAACGATATCAGAGGGATCAAATCAGCGACTTCAATCTATGTTACAGAGTATAGTTATCAAGAAAAATTGCTCTTTTCATGAAAAGTATGGTAATGATACTCTTATAATACATTGTATATCTGGCAGTCGGATGTGCCCGTGGCCATCGGAAATGTAAAGACGACGCTTTTAGAAAGTGATAGCGCCATCGCGTTATAAAAACGCGTTAGAAGAAGGACGGTTTCGCTATCCAAGGCGAATCGAAAAGTGTGCGTGTTGCGAGAATCAGAGTTGATCGAGACGTCGAAGCATAGAGTCGTTAGAATTGAGTTGCGAGTGTTGTCGAGTGTTAGAGTTGCTAGTGAGAGAGAGAGAGAGAGAGAGAGAGAGTTACCAAATAGTTGTCAAGTTATTTGTTGTAAATACGAGCGTTGCATTTAGTTTTCCTGTTAATCAAACATCGTTTCTCTGTCTAACTAATATCTGTATTTTCAATCCATTATTAATATATTCCGATATTACAAGTGGGGGCTCGTCCGGGATTGAATAAGACAGAGAAACGATACGACTTAACGGAGCTATTTGTGCGGGAGTAGAAAAGAATAGAATAAAATGGCAAACGTTGAAGACGAACGATTGTCGGGTGAAGAGGATTTGACGCTGGAGGAGCTGAGGAGTAAGCTCGCACAGATGAATCTGCCTATATCCGGTGCGAGATCAGTGCTGGTTGCCAGGTTGAACAGAGCGTGCAAACCTGGTCGATCTACTCCTAAGGATTCGAAGCGTGGCGAAGAATCAACAAACCAGCGAGATCTAAGAAGCAAGCAGAGAGCCGAACGCAGTCAAGAGGGAGAGGAAGACCTCGAGAAGCTGAGGACGAAAGAGCTGAGAGCGCGTCTCGTTAGCTTGGGGTTGAAGGTAACGGGAAGAAAATCCGAACTACGCGCGCGGCTACAGGCGGCCCTAGAAGGAGACGATGTATCGTCGGAAGAAGGGAGCTCCGACGAAAGTGAAGGCGAGGACGATAAACAAGGCGCGCGAGAATACAGGAGAGGCACGCGAGCGGTGTATCAGGACCGCGATGAGTATCAGCAGAAGTATATGCGTCGGTTCGATGTTGAGTCTTAAAGACGTGGAAGACTCATTAGAGAAATTCAGCGGGGATGATCTGCTGAGTGTAAATCAGTGGGTGGAAGACTTCGAGGAAATGGCAGAAGTGTGGGGTTGGTCAGACGCCCACATGGTGGCCTATGCTAAGAAATTACTCGCAGGCTCCGCTCAGGCCTTCGTACGACAAGAGCGATGCGCGAAGTTTTGGGCAAAGCTAAAAAAGGCGTTGAGGAATGAGTTTGAAAATGTAGTAAGCGACCAACAGATACATGGCGAGTTATCCCATAGAAAGAAGAAAGCAGATGAGAGTCTGCAACAATATATGTATCACATGTGCGGGATTGCAAAACAAGGAAGGGTTGATACGCAATCCTTGATAGACTACATTATTCAAGGCATTCCCGACGAGGTCGCGAACAAGACTGTGCTATACGGAGCCAGGAATATCGAGCAATTAAAAGAGCGTTTCAGGCGCTACGAAGCGATAAAAAGAGATATGGAGATGAGGACGAAATTTGAGGAGCCGAAGAGTAGCAGGGTAAAGCCGGTGGCGAAGCTGTCCGAAACCGAGAGGAACAAGGAACCCGGTCGATCTGGAGATGCGAGGAAGGCGCGATGCTACAATTGCGGTGATGCGGAGCACGTGTGTGCGGAGTGTCCGAGCAAGTCGAGAGGACCTAAATGCTTCAAATGTAGGGAGTACGGACACATCGCATCAAAATGCGACAAGGCACTGGGTGAGCCCTCAAAAAAAGTTTACAGCGTGTTTCGGTCGTTACAAACAAGGCGTGGTAAGGATGTTAAGATGGAAAATTTCGAATTGAGCGCGTTGATAGACACCGGTAGTGAGCTGACTCTAATGCGAGCAGATCAGCATGTGAAAATCGGAGCGTTCAGATTAAGTCGGGAAATCGTTGGATTTCGCGGTGTCGGTTCCGGAAGGAATTTTACGCTCGGGAAATTTTCGACGAACATTATTATAGACAATGAGTCGTACTGTATAACCATACACGTAGTTCCAGACACAGTGATGCAACATTCGCTTATTATTGGCGCAGACTTTTTGGACACTGTTGAAATAAGTATAAAAGGGGGAAAATCTTTTATTAGTAGAATAAAGGACGAAAATCCCGATGAGTGTCCGGAAGTCCTCATGATAGATGTAGAGACACAGGCGAGTGAGATAGATTTGTCACACGTTAAGGACATGCAACATAGGCTAAAAAGAGATTTGAAGAGAACCAAAGCATTGCTAAGAGACGCTCAAACGATGCTGGAGAGATCGAAAGGTGACACGACGGGTAAAGCAGCTTTACGACAGCTGAAGAACCAGTTAGAAGATGCAGAATGCGCTAGAGCAGTTGCAGTTAAAGCGAAACAGGCACTGGAGCAAGAACCGAATGAGACGCAGGCTTCGTTGCAGGAAGTACTGCGGCAACGTTCCGAAGCAGAAGATCGTGTTAATGTAGCTAGTCGCGAACGAACTGAGCTACTGTCGCAATTGGAAGAAAATAAAGAAGAGTTAGCAGAAGTTTTGAAGAAGTATCGGGCAGCTGTGCAGCAAGTGTCGGAGGAACGGAGAATAGTGGCAAGACACGTGGTGATTGGTAAAGTGGACCACGAGATGGTGTCCTCGTCGGATTCTTGCCGCCAGCAGGAGGACTTAGCGAACATCACGAGGAGGAAGAATCTGGCTAAACAACAGCAACAGGATGTTGTTGATGATATTTGCGAATTTACTGAGAAGGATAGCGTTGCGGGTGTGAGGGTTGTTTCAAGTTTTCGGATAGACTCGAAGAGAGTGAGTGCAAGGCGAACGAAAAGACAAGGGAAGTCGCACGCGCGGAATCCCTCCAATAATATCGATACGAAGATTCGATATACAGAGGATGTGGATGACGAGGACGACGATGGGATTGTCGAGGACACGATGAACGTGAAGACCTTCGAAAAAGAAGAGATCATAGTCTCGGTAGATGGTAAGTTGTTAACGTCTTCCATGTACGAACCGAGCCTACGAAAATGTCACGATGCTGCCACGACGATCAAAGCCCCTGACAAGAGTGAAATGGGTAAACAAACAACGGAGAGGAAGATAGAGGAAGAGCGAAAGAGGAGCAGTAGCATCGAGGACGAACAGGCCGCGGTGTTCCAAGAGGAACGAGATCAGCTGCGTGCGGACGCAAAGAGACGGATTGAGGAGATCCAAATCCGAAACAAGCGGGCGTATAACAGGAGACGCAAGAAGGCGACAGCATACAGGACGGGAGATCTAGTGGCAATCGAGAGGATGCAGAGGGGTCCCGGGCTAAAGCTGCATCCGAAGTTTCTTGGACCGTACCGGGTGATAAAAGTCCTGCGAAATGACCGATACATAGTGCAGCGAGAGGGGGAGCACGAAGGGCCACGTACAACTTCCACGGCAGCCGATCACATGAAATGGTGGAATGCTGACGATAGTGATGTAAGTGCGAGCGGCGATGATGAGCACATCTGAGGGCAGATGTGATTGTCAGGAAAGGCCGATTGTGATATCGTAGAATAGCTTTGATTGGAGATCGGCTGAAAATAGAAAAACCGTGTACGTCGTGTTTCTGTGGTTCGTTTACATTTAAGAGTGCCTACGTGACTAAAGGCACGTAGTTGGTAGTTCTTACATAGGTATGAGGGAAACAATAGACAACGTTAGAAGAAGGACGGTTTCGCTATCCAAGGCGAATCGAAAAGTGTGCGTGTTGCGAGAATCAGAGTTGATCGAGACGTCGAAGCATAGAGTCGTTAGAATTGAGTTGCGAGTGTTGTCGAGTGTTAGAGTTGCTAGTGAGAGAGAGAGAGAGAGAGAGAGAGAGAGAGAGAGAGAGTTACCAAATAGTTGTCAAGTTATTTGTTGTAAATACGAGCATTGCATTTAGTTTTCCTGTTAATCAAACATCGTTTCTCTGTCTAACTAATATCTGTATTTTCAATCCATTATTAATAAATTATAATTAATCGGACAAAATTACACCTTTAATATATTCCGATATTACATTACCGTGATGTAATATTTATCATGCTTATTTTGTACGTAAAACGAATCGTTGGAATATTCCCGAAGCTAACGAAGCATTTCCCAAAAGTTAAACCGAAGAAATTAACGCGAATAGTTAAGTGAAATTTTTCCATTAACTTGCTGACCAACCGGCAAATAAAAAATCATAAAAATTGTTTCAATGTGTTGAGGTCACGCATAACTTCTTTTTTCATTGACGATTACCAAACAGGTAAAATTTCGAAATTGTACGAAGGCCACGTGACCAGATCGTATTGGAATTTGAAGTGCATGGAAAAAGACAACTCGAAGTACAAACCTTGAGCTGTACTACTCGAAGTACAAACGTGAACTAATGGATGCAGAAAAGCAATTAACGCCAAACATCCGAACAGCATCTTGGAGCCCGTCATTGTTCTGAAATAAAAGAAGTGACGAATTAAAAAGACGCAGGACTAATAATAATAAAGGAAACTTAGTTCGTATCATAAATTGAATTTACATCAGAAAAGAAGCACGATCAAGCGAAACAGATCGTAGAAATGACAAATATCATCGATATACGTTTCAGTGTAATTTCACTTTTGAAAATTATTTAGTTTAATACGATCGTATTCATCGCTCTGAAACTTTCATTGTGCTGCAATTTGTGCTGCGTCTTTTTAATTTCTCTATCTTTCTGTGTTTTCGGAAAAATTACTTGAAACATTAAGAATTGCTTGCCTTATTTTATTTTCGATTAGTTAGGATTTGATTATTCCAGGTAAGCTTTATTATTTATAACAGGTTTTATCACTTGTTTATTATTTAGGAGTTTGTTATTTTAGGATTAGTACCTTTTAGGATTTCTTATCCTTCGAGTTTCTGTTTCAGATATCTAGGTCTATTTCAAGATGTTTTATTACATTAGGATTATTTATTCGATTAAGATAATTTAAGAGTTTCACAATGTACAAAGAAATAATCGCGTGAAATTTAGATTTATGCTTTAAACGTATTAAACACGCGGTAATTTCAATGTCTATAGCCTCGAACGTGTTCTGATTAGTTGTGTCATTGTCTGTGACATTGAAATCACAAAAATCCATTGCAAGTGTGCTGTCATGCAATGTGGATGTAATTGGGTTTTTTGGGTATTTCCTGTATCATCTGATTTGTACAGTACTATTTTAACGCAAGGACAGGAAACTTATTATATATTTCCCGTCCATTATTTGAATCGTTGTGAAGTGTAACGAATTATATTCGATTCGAGGAGATGTTAATGAATTACCCATTTCATATGTAATTACATGGAAATAAAAATCAACAGACAACGGAATTTCCAATATTTTTTTGTTTCGTCACGTCTTTTTCATAATATATCTTTTATAGGTACGTGATCTATTAATCGTTCGAATGGAAATAATTATTCGTATAATATTCAAATGATTCTAGCCATAAAATAAATTAAAACGATACCTGTCAATGATATGCAATCTGCGTATGACGTCAACCTCGATCTATGCTTATACAAGAAATTTTATCAATCAATGACTAGATATACAATAATCAAATATTATAAAATTTCCTGAAAACCTTTAGGTGTTAATATTAAGGTGTTAATATCTTTAATATTTGCAAGTTATTGTTTAGCGCTAATTAGTTAGAATGTAACAAGTAATTAGTTAGAATGTACCAGAATTGAGATAATTAAGCCACACGAACAATCTTATTTAGATCTTTTTAATTTTTTAATTCTCTTTTGCTCCAATACTTCGTAAAATTAATCTTCGTTAGCTACTACACTTCATAGAATGACAAGAGATAATTTTTCTTATATAACGTTTCATTCATAAAATCTATCATTAAAGTATATCTTCATAAAAATATCATTCCATACTAACGGTATATTTGGTGTCATACGAGATAACAGTTACCAGTGATGACATATGTAACTTTATAAAGATATCTCGTTTTATTATATATTAAAAGAATGTACTCATTGCTGCTATATTTCAGATGAAAAAAAGGAGGCAACGATTTTACAGTAAAATCGTTCGTTTACAACTGATTCATTTACATTTCATGATAATACTGTGCATTCTGAATATGCTATGATTTGGTTTAAAATAATAAATAGTCCATTCTTGCATACTATTGCTTCGGCTTTACTTGTATTTTCGATATTGGTATAAATAGAAAGACAATTAATGTCGTTCGAGTCTATTTTCGGATCATTTATATTACGTTTAATCCATATAGTTATTATATGAGACATAGTATCGTAAAATTTGGAAGAATAAAACGTTCGTACAGGATGTACATTTTATAAGAACTCCAACAAATCTGCGTGTGCACCTAAAATACAAACCGATAGTGATTGTTCATAAGTTTATATACATTATCTAATGTCAATCGAAGGTATCAATTCTTTTTCTCCATAAGAGTACTTTTTCATTTATATGTGTTCAAAAATACATGTGTTCAACCGTGAAGCATATGTCACCTACAACGAAAAAGAGTTTTCCTATACTTAATATTTCCTTTATATACCTATGAAAGTCTATTCTTCGCGTAGTATGAAATTATGAATAAATCTGGAATATTGTTCAATCTGAAAAGAAAAATAACTTATTGACATCATTCATTGATACGAGATTCAGAATGTTTGTTTTGTCTTGCAGAGAAAGAAGGCAGCCCTTTCTTTTAATGTGAAATAGAAAGCGAAAATTTGAAAACAGATTTTTTGGAAATTTACTTGCAAATATCGTTTTCAATATCGTGATTTTCTTCCCAATGGTACTGTACTTTCAAATTTTCCAGTATCCCTCTAAAAACAAAAAGTCGAACCTCGTTATCATTAACATAGGCATTACAAGGAAGAGAAGTATTAGAAAGCAGCTCCTTCTTATTATGGATTTCTTTATAATCGTGTAAATAAGAAATTCCGGAAATTTTTTCCTCAAGAATTTAATTCTTGTGTTTTGATTGATAATTATTACACTGCATACTAACTTTTCGCATACTGTTCGCGTCTAACAATTTCCTAATAATAACTACTTCAAAATTACATATGTTCTTGCACGAATTCAAAAGTACGTATGATACAATTACAATTGATTCTAAAATAATAATTATTTAAAGATATTAAGATACTAATTAAACGTTTCACTATATTTCAAAATCTGGAACAACAAATTTTTATTTATAAAAAATGAAACTGTCTTTATATATTCTTTGTCATGATGCTATTTCTTATTACCATGTCGACATTTTTTAAAATTCATTTTGTTATCTCTACGCAATATGAAAATTCATATACTGCTTAATATTTTTTACATATTATCCATCCACCGCATGATATCTCCTGAAAAATCAAAATATTAATGTTATATTATTACAATGCTTCTTAAATTTCAATTTTTGACAAATTTGAAATCCAATATATTTTGCACAATTATTATTTATCAAAAAATTCTAAGTTAGTAACTTTCTTTTCAAATGGCAAATAACATATACATTGACTTACCTGTAAGTTTTTGTTCCTAATCATAATTTCCTCTTATAGAACATCGTTATTGTTCTCATAATTACTACCAGTGTCATAGATATTGTAGTGGCTACAACTGAATTAATAGAAAATGATAAATAACTGTGTATAACACTAACACATAACTGTGTATAACAATGACACATAACTTTTACTTACATATCAGTCGATAAGGGATTACTGTGATATCCTGTTGATGTTTCTTAAGGCACTTGATTAGGTGCGATACGGTATCATTCCTTATGGTATACTGTAGATAAGTATTTTAGAAAATAACAAGAATAAATCTAAATTATTCAGAGGTTCCAGTTTCGGCTTAGACATAAATACAGGACCATTTGCAAAGAAGAAAGGGTGCGTTTCTACAGCCTCGTTATAGTAACCATGAATACCAATCTCTGAATTACTGGTTACTAAACATAAATATCCTATAAAATTTAATATATTTCTTTAATTTTTAATACATACATGAGATAGTAGTTCTAAATTATGAATCATCCTACCTGTGATATTACACTTTTCCTTATAATATCATCACTCAAGTGAACAACATTAAGATCATGTAAACCATGTCATCCTATCTTACTGTGAAGATACTTAGTTATGTTATCTAACGTTACAAAAATATCATCAAATTCAAGTCCTTTTATTCACATCACATGGCCACGGCGATCTGGTTCTTCGTTATATAATGTTCTAAAATTTGTCGTATATATAGGATGTACAAACCGTGATATCAAGGTATCAGTTCTTCCTTCCCAAGGGACAGTTTCATTAAAATTCTGATAGAAATAAAGATTAATTATTAATATTCTAACAATCATATATGTTAAATACATTATAGTCAACGATATATACCTGAGCGAATGTAGGGGTGATTCCTTGATAATTATAAATGTCATCAGCCCACATCATTGTGCCACTTCTTTGTACTCCAGCCTCTAGATTAACAGCCTAAACAAACATACAAAATTTTATAGAAGCTGTACAAAATATAGTATATATGAGCAATATTGAAGCGTTCAAGGGGATATAAAGGTAACGTACATCACATACACGTGTACTCTCATGCAACAAAATACAATTAGATTTAATAGTATAAGCTCTTTTATTCATCATAATAGATTGGAAATTTAAGTGTCTTACGAGGGTGAGTAAAAAGTTACCCGCTCTGTCGGTGTAGAATTTATTTTAAGCAATTGTCAAAAAAGACATACATCATTTTTTGACATAATCACTCAATTTCTGTATACACTTTGTCCATTTGCTGAAGGACCTTCGTATTTTCTCGTTAAAAAATGTTTTGGGCTGAGCTGCGAACCACGAATGCATCGTCGTCTTCACCTTTTCATCAGCTTTCTCGGCATCCATCTCGCACAAACTTTTTAAAACCCAAATCTGTCGTGCACTATTGCATAAGCAGAGCCGTGGCTGATTTGCAAATGATTTGCCACATTATCCAGTGTCACTCGTCTATTCCATAGAGCATAAGTTCATGAGCACGTTCAATGTTGTCATCGTGGATGTGGACGGGCGTCCAGCTGTTTTTTCATAACACTTGTGCGATCTTCTTTGAACTTTTGTGCCCATTCAAACACACTTCGTGACAAAACACTTTCTCCATAATGTGCATTAAATCTTTGATAAATATAGGCATCAAACATAACCTGCGACCACAAGAAACAGCATCCTGCACTGTTTTCCTGCAAATCGCCATTGAAAAGCGCCATTACTCGCGCAACGGTCACAAACGAATTGACGTAACACAATGAAACCTGCGCAGCAGCACTGAACAGATATTGACGTCATACGAAGAGTGCAGATGGATCAATACGGTCGACAGAAGTTTTAACTATCTGGAGTGCGGATAAATTTTTACCGAGAGTCGTATAGGAATCTATAATCTGTAAGTACACTTTTGGCTGAATGAAAATTTCTCTTACATATAGTCAAAAATGCAGAAACAGTGTATTGAATTGGAAAGTGATAAAAAATAAGCGAAGTTTCGAGGTTGCATGTGATTGCATGAGTACACAGGACGTTTTTAGCGAATAAAAAATAATTTTGAAAGACACGAGACTTATCTTGTATTTTATGCACTCTCTGTGTCCGAATCTCCAGAAGCTCTCTATCTTATGAAGTGTTTTAGATTAGCCGGAAAATTTTGTATGTACATAGAAGAAGTATACGATCTAGGTGGAATATTCCATTATTCTCTTGATACAACAGAAACGAAATTTACAGAACTTCTCAGAAAGTTGGTTTATTATTACCAAATTAATAGAATTAATATACGTTTATCATCTTTACATACCTAAGTCGTGGAGGTTTATCGTGCGTAAAAAATTAGTGTCGTTTCAAAGTTACATTTCGTACATTTTAAGCCTATAATTTGTAACGTACAAAACAATGTAAATTTGAGCTGTTTCTTATCTCCACAATAAGAAAATCCAACTTTACGTTTTTTACACAATGATATTTATGGAACAGTAATATCATATTATTGCATCGCTTGGAGAATGAAGTCAAGGTACGATGTGACCCTAGTGTAAACGCTGGGAAAGCCAGCTGTGCCGCACTTATAAGCGTAAGACACAATACCTATTAAATACGAGGTTAATTCATGTTGTATCAGCAGTGGTCCGCCGCGGTCAGCCTGAAAGGATCGTTAAATTTTTAATCAAAGATACTGAAATATATCGATCGAATTGTATTGAAATTATACTTATATACAGTAATAATCTTCTATTGATTTGTGTATAGAAATACTCCAATTTATAATGTACATGTTATATGTATTTTGAGCAAAACTAAGATTAGAAGGAAATTAGATTAAATACCATAATGAGGTGTGAGAAGTGGGCAAAACTATTAAATTGTGTTTATCTATTATTTCTAATGTTTAAGACGTCGATTTGATGTTAATTCGAATTGACGTGTCTTCAGATACCGTATAGTTTGTAGTAACTCTGTAACTTAATTACCGTACAAGAATCCTCTCCACCCTGAGCATGTTCGGCGCATATTATACCATCAGTGATATCAGGTGCATTAGGAAATTTGGAATAAGCTATTTTGCATTCGGCGTTCT
This sequence comes from Bombus vancouverensis nearcticus, assembly GCF_051014615.1. Classification (NCBI taxonomy): domain Eukaryota; kingdom Metazoa; phylum Arthropoda; class Insecta; order Hymenoptera; family Apidae; genus Bombus; species Bombus vancouverensis. The sequence goes on along the minus strand of NW_027468921.1, from coordinate 805,834 downwards.
TAATCACTGGCATTTGTACTTCCATTAATGCATTACGTCGTGGTCGTCCTACGAAGAAAATAAGAAAGATATTTAAGACTGGAACTGTTTAATTTTATTATAAAATTGATATCACTTACTATATCTTAACGCTCTCCATCCAGCAACAAGGAGGTTATAGCCGACGAAGTTGCTCTTTCGTAGGGGCTCTTTCGTACAAATGGGATATACGTACACTGAAAAATAAAAAAATAAATGAAAATGCAGGAAACGAATGACGAAAAGTATGAGAAAGAATTGTACACGCTTTATGACACAATATATATGTACAGTAAGAAATTTCAGGATATGATACTTCAGTAATACTCAATAGCATATATATATATATATATATATATATATTTGAGGAGTTACTCGAAAATGGCACCTCCTCCACCAATCTAAGAATGGCAATATTATGATTGTGTATGTTTTCTATTCCATCCATATGTGCACAATGTGCTACGGTCAAAACATGCCTAGCCGATATCAGGGAACCTCGGCACTTCCATAGTGGTTTGTCTGGGTTTCGGGGATTACGAAAACCTAATGCAGCGATCCATGGCCAAGCGCCTAAAATGCAATAGTCATAGTTGTGAATATACATAATTTTTTCTCACATAACGAGTAACAACGATTATTATCTATTCGATATTCGATCATACAGCAGACGATAAGTACATACGTACAAATACTCTGAAATAGAGATTTGATAAAGACAGAAATTAAATTTTTATTCCAGTGGAATACAAATTATTAAATAATTCTATATAATTTCTATTTGAACTATACTGAACTATAAAGTTCAAACGTGTAATTTCTGCCCTAACAGTTTTTGATCTCTATCCATATTATTACTCCTATATCAATTTTTTATTTCATGCAAAAAGATACTCTTCCTAACATGAAGTAAAAGAAAGAAATAATTCAAGTTAATAAGTAAAGTTACTACCGATAAAATCATAGCATTATTATTTAGTCTAATTGAAATGTACATTGATGTGCTGTTTAATGCCTTTAAAGTTCATTATTTGCAGTAAATGGCTTATTATTAATCGGAAAGAAAGACATAAAACGTACCAAGTTCAGCTGGTTTACCATCGACCACCCTGGTATGAGAGACGTTGCTAAAACCACGGTATGGTGGTCGCAAAGCCTTATACTTATACACAGTTTTTATTAAAATTTCTCTCTTCTCTTTGTTTGGATCGTTCGGACAGCAAACGATCGTAACATTGCCCTGGTATCTGCACACTGATCGTCTATAAAAATCGGTGGCTGTACGGTACTGTATCTGCCATATTTCTTGCAGAGGTTTACATTTTCTGTAGTCAAGGCACCTGCCTTCTTGATTGTCCGGTGTGGTACATTCTGGATCAAACAATTTTAAAACATTTATGCAGTTCAAAGATGCGTAAGAAAGCGACACCGATTACTCAACTTTCGAAGTAAAAAGCCGATCAAGTCCACCGGATTGCCCTACAGACACGTATTAATCCGTAAGAGTTAGTCATCATGTTGATAATAATTATCTAAAGAAACTTTTCACGTGAAAATATAAAATTTTAATTGATTAGATATTGTGTTAGCCATACTTAAGAAAGAAAATGAAAATGAATGAAATGAAAGAAAAGGACTACCTTCAACCTCATTTTTTAAATAAACACTTTGTCAGTTTTGCGGTAAATAAATTCTTAGGAATTCAGGACAGTTTTTAGTGAATCATTTTGTTTCGACCGTTCGCGGAGAGACGCGATCGCGAGATAGCACGTCAACGAGAGTTGTAAGTTCCCCTTACGATTAAATAATCGACGCCACGAACTGATCGATCCCCTTATTTCGATTATGATAATAAGGGTAGTTCAATGAAATTCCACAGAATTAACACAAATAAATTAATGTTTATTTCAACAACTTATTAACTAGAAAGATATAAAAGGAACAAAAAAAATGTAACTGCGTTTTGGTTGATAAGTAATGCGCGACATACCACATGTGTTGACGGTTCGACTTCTCGAAAAGTTCTGAACGCCTTTCGATTTTTTTCGTTTCTTCTGGAAGGCGACCCCCACTACGTTCGGATCACGCCACATTCTTTTACTGCGAGGTAAAATACGGGCCACGAGTCGACGTTTCTGGAAGTCGCCCTGCTTAATGAACCACGCGCTTGCCACTACAATGTTTGTTTGCCGGGCAGACGCGACGATCCGTCTGCGACATTATAGTGGCGCGATCGATAGTTAAGAATATGACCTATGGTAAGCCGCATGGCGTAACATTCTCCCCCCGTTGAGAGGGTACCGATCAAACTAGGGAGGTGTGGTTGAAGTTCCCATCTTATTTCGTCTCGGTGGCTAGTTGTTCGGGTTTCTCGAGATCGGGTTGAATTGGCAGTGGGACAAGCCTTTTGACGCCCCGATCCAAAATGCTCTTTGCCGTCTGAACTGTAGCTGTCCGGATGACACCATCGGCGCCTGGATGAACCTTGATAACTCGGCCCAGAGGCCAATGCATGGAGGGAACGTTGTCCTCTCTGAGGATGACGATTGTGCCCTTTTGGATGCCGTGTCCACCCTTGCTCCATTTATTGCGGTTGGTTAGCTCGTTCAAATACTCCTTATGCCAGCGGTTCCAAAAATGTTGTTTAAGCTGTTGGATATGCTGCCATTTGGAGAGTCGGTTCGATGGAATGTCTCTGAAATCTCGACCACGTAAGCACATTAATGAATCGCCAATGAGGAAATGTCCGGGAGTGAGGGCTAGGAGATCATTTGGATCGGTGGAGATAGGAGTTAGCGGGCGGGAATTGAGGACTGCTTCTATTTCTATGATAAGAGTATTACGGTGTTAAGCTCATATGTTTCTGTTTCTCCACTCGCGCTGCGCCATAATATCCTTTGATATTTCCGATCCTCTGGTCGTACGAGGAATTGCCGATACATTTTCTCGATGTCGCCAGTGAGTACGTACTGATGAGCGCGGAATCTAATTAATATACAAAATAAATTGTGAGTTGATTCGGGAATATAGGATTTCCCCATTTTCATGATTATCGTGATTTTTGTATAAATATATTTTTTAAGATACTAATAATTAGGTAGTTATAAATTAGTATTATCAATTATTTTGCATTTATAATTCCGCCTCTAGTATAAGTGTTAATTGAAAACTAACTTTATGTTTCAAAAGGTACTAGCAAAGTCGTTGAGTAACAAGCCACTGATGCTAACACAAATAGCATTGTCGTAATTAAATATTTCTAAATATTCATTTTTCATTTTGAACCTGTAGAAACAATTTATTATATATACTATTAGCTAAGTAATTGCATATTTAATTAAGTCGAAATATAAAACTTAGTTATTTTAATAATTTAAAAAATAAAAAACTGACAAACATTTCAATTTAATTTATGGTTGGAACAAAAGACAGTTATTTTTCATTAATTGAAATATTGCAATGCAGAGTACTTTCCAAAATACGCCGAGAGTATTCCTGATGATGAAACGAGCGTTGCTTCATCGAACGCAGCTAAAGAAAACAACATCTATGTAGTTGGTGGTACGATGCCTGAAATAGAGGGCGATAAATTGTACAATACCTGTACTATTTGGGGTCCCGATGGAACGTTGATAGCAAAACACCGAAAGGTAAGTAATATATTCCTTTATGGCTTTGAATTTGAAAATATTGGGGTGAAGAAAGTGACTCTATCTAGGAATAATTTAGGAATATACATATGTACATACGTATACTATAACCAATTCTATAATTTACGGTTTATAAAATACGTTATGATACGGGAAACGCCCATTTTTGTTGTAATGTGTTTGTTGTTGTATAAATTTTTCACATACTTAAAATATTATTATACTTATTTTTTCTCCTTTTTAAACATGATTAAATGATAAGATTTTTTAATAAAAGAAAGTGATAAAAACGCTGTCAGTTATTAAATAAAAAGTAATTGAAGTTTAGGAGTTGGTAACTTTGATATTAAATTACAAAAGTTGCAGCAATAGAATTAGCGACTACATTTTTATGTTATTAGGTACATCTATTCGACATCGACATTCCTAATAAGATTACTTTTCGAGAGAGTGATTCACTCAGTCCTGGTAACTCCCTAACGACGTTCGATGTGGAGGGCTGCAAAATAGGTATTGGCATTTGCTATGATATTAGATTCGAGGAAATGGCACGCATTTATCGGAACAAAGGTACAGTAACTGAATCGATCAATACTTAACTAGCAAAAAATTAAATATCTTTCTTAAATATATTCTATATAAAATTAATATAATCTGTAACTCTGTATAAAAAGAAGCTTAATTTAAAAAACCAGTATATTTGCTGAAAATGAAACAAATAAAAGAATTAAAAGCACAATAAGAGGACTGTCCTCGCATATTCAGAAATGATGGAATGTGAACCGTGCAACTACGAAGTTAATTGGTATTCGGTGGCTTCATATTTCCTGCTTCTCTGAGTTAGGTTGCCAAATGCTGATATATCCAGCGGCATTCAATATGACCACTGGACCACTGCACTGGTCATTACTTCAGCGTTTCAGAGCGAATGATAATCAATTATACGTTGCCTGCATATCACCGGCTCGTGTTCCTTAAGCAAGTTACGTCGCATGGGGACATACACAGTTGACCAATCCCTGGGGAAAGATTCTTTACGATTTGGAAACTCAAGAGAATATGGCAGTCACCGATATCGGTAATTTACAGCTTAAAATTAAAAGCGAGAGATCCATGATGTAATTAATTTTTAGTCTCGTTAATTTATCGATTTAGCCATCTTCCTCTGTATTTGTTGAATTTATTAGTAAGCATTACTTATTACTTCGTATGTTTCTTTTTTCTATCAGATCTAAAAGTTGTTGAGGAAGTAAGGGCTCAGATACCTACATTTTCTCAGAGACGTACAGATTTGTACGACACTGTCTGTAAGAAGGAGTAACTCTACACTAAAACAGAAAATGTTTTTTTATAATATTTCTACTACGATATCCTTTTTCTGTGAATTATTACTAATTTCTTATCATTTGTACTACATGAATGACTCAATTAAGAAAACCAAAACGTTATAAATAATAATCTGTATATCTTGTGTATCAACATGTAATTGGATATTATAATAATATAGGAATGCTATAATAATATAGGATAATAATATAGGAGAATAATAATATAGAAAAAAATACATGCTTTTAAACACCTTTAATATCGATCACATAAATTGTTATAATTCACAATGATTACGCATACATAAAAGACCCCTCGATAGTAAAATTTACGATCAAAAGGCACTTACGTATCGTTTAACAACATTTAATTTATAACACCTTTTAAACATTTAGACAGATTAACTCATAACACTTCTTATATATAAACATCAATTCGAAGTTATCGGCTTGGAGAAATTGGTCGATTAATACCTGTAGATTGTCTGTCTCGATGAAAGACTTAAAGAGAGCAAAAACATGATAATGCAGCTAATATAATATTCCTTCTTTCTTGTATCTGTCTGCCTCTCAGGTCGTTTTACTAATTACAATAAGTAATTTCGACTTCTTTGCGCTCTCTTTTAACGCATTCGAGACCGAAAGAAATTCATATCAGTCAGTAGGCAAGGGTATAATATACATATTTTATATATAACTTATGTAGTAATGTATATATCATGTTAATTTCATATTTTTTTCAATATAGAATTATTATATATATATATATATATATATATATATATATATATATATATATATATATATATATATAACTGTACATAATACATTATAGAATAACATAGTATATAATTTTATATTTTAAAAATATGAGGCATACTATTTAAGATTGTCATCGATTTAAAATCAAAGTATGAAAAGGATACCCTGGAGAGAGTAAAACACAGAATCATTCTAACTAAACATTCAGATCGTACCGACACCTAGGTATCGTCTTACAATTAAATCTCGGTCTCGAATGGATTAAAATGAAATACATACTTGCAGCTTCAACATCTTCAATATCGAGGAGATTCAAACTTTACAAATAAAAGCGGCCTGTTCCCCTTTCCACGACAGACTCTCATACCATATCCGCTCTTATCCAGGCTTTTACTTGAAACCAGCAATGCGTTCATTTACAATTTAAATTTACCCGGACCATCCATTGAATCGTCAGCCCTTTATAAATATATAATGAACCCAGAACATGTGCCTGTGCCCCTGGTATCGATGTTCGGCTTGTGATGTTCGTACCGGAACCTTCGCACAATTTCAATTTGTCACGCGTGAACATCGATTCTTCCAAGGGTCACAGCTTTATGCGGCTAAATCCTTTAGAACGATTAAAATGATACTAATGATATGGTATTTTTTACAAAGATTTAACATATCCATAAAATAGGAAGTTTCGTGCTCTCCTATTTTATATTAATTATAAATTAATAAGTTTTATATGTGTTATTTATAGATCTAATAAATTTTGTATTGGTTTACAGCAGGTGCTCCGGGTATAAACAGACGACAAACGAACAAATAGAAATTCAAACTATTGTCGTTGTTTAACTCGCATGGGACTATAACCTCGAATTGGACTTAAACGTTACGATCGTCGAGAATAATTACTATATGTACCCTGTACGACGGGCAGAGAATCTTAAGTTATTAACGGCAATTCCTTTGTGCATAATTCAGGTTTATTAACAACCTGTAATGGATAATCATCGATGAACTCTTTTTGAATAAAGTTCACATTTATAAAGCAAACACTATAAAATACGACAGGACAATTGTAATCGATAAATAACATTTTATTAGGATATTATAAGAAGCTAAGATATCGAGGTACATTAAAATTGAGTCCGCTGCAACCCTCATGACATTTAAAATCCTACGCGTATATTGAGTAAAGTTGTTATATTAAATATAATCATATTAAATACAAGCTCGTCCGCTGGATTCCCAAATTATTTGGTTAAATACTTTGAATACGAGAATACCGAGTGTTAACAGTAGTAAATCCTCTGTATGGTATGTTTACTTTGCTATCTTGAATAGGTAAATAACATTTCACTTTAACGCATTTAACCAATATTAACATTTAACATTTAACCAATATTATACGCATATGCACATAATGTTACTGTTACATATTGTTGAGGTTATTCGGTGTGTAAACAGAGAAAACACGTGGATAAATTGTAAGGTAGAAAATATATTTAAATAGAAGTGTAATAAGTAAAAATACAATTTGAGCTGGTCCAGATCCGCACGCTAGCTGTGTTACCTAATAACTGAAAAAACCCCGAAGCCAACGTCGCCTGTCTACTGTTTATGGCCTGACTTCGTCGCAGTCTTTTGTCTACGCGCTGTCGATGGCTTCAGTGCTTGAGAAAACTAAAAAGGCCAGATGTAGAGTTTTCTTAGAAGTGGTAATCACTTCAACACATATAATGATATATACGTAGATATACACGTTAATTAAATCCTCTATATGGTATTTTTATATCAGTATCGTAAACATTGTAAACCGGAAATCTTTTATTACACACGTACATATATAGTCAATATTATTGTTACATATAGTGATACATACGTTGATCCACACATTAATTAAATCCTCTATATAGTATTTTTACTTTGCTATCTTGAATAGATAAATAATCTCGAATATAGACATACAGGTACACTTACGTTGATATACACCTTTGTACAAGGTGTCAAAAAATTTTTTATCACGGCGTTTTTTTAAGACGATTTTATAGCTTCGAAATTGATCTTGACACGATTTTCAATGTCAAATTATTTTTCTATTGCATCATGTGATACTCATTAGGAGGAACAAAACTTCTGTTTTCTTAGAAAAAATGTTTGAAATTTCATTAATTCCTAGATTGATTTTATTTATACTTTAAGGTCAGATATGACATCAAATAATGTCAATACTAATATCTGTTTATTTGTCAATTTACAGCATCTGAAAAACAAGACATCTTCGAGACAGCGTGGGGTTTCTTTCCAACTTTCTTAACTTTCAACAATAAAATTTTCGTCAAACGATACAATCTATCCAACAAAGTTCTTGTACACAGCCAATCTCGTAAGAACATAGATCTTCTTCAAGTATTATTCTTCACAATGCTTCGTGTGGAATTTCTACTTGACGAGTTATTATTAAACGATTAAAAGCTTATTATTATGCGATAATGTAATATCGTAGAATAGCTTTGATTGGAGATCGGCTGAAATTAGAAAACACCGTGTACGCCGTCTTTTTGTGGTTTGTTTACATCCAAGAGCGCCTAGTAACAGTGACGCGAGAAAAGATAAGCAGCGTCAAAACAGAAGTACGGTTTCATATTTCAAGGAGTGGCAATCGAGAGGCCAGAGTATGTGAGCCGAAAAGTGTGTGTGTGTGTGTGTGCAGGACCGAGCAGGAATGCATTGGCGAGGTTCAGAGTTGATCGAGACGGCGAAGCATAGAGTCGTTAGAATTGAGTTGCGAGTGTTGTCGAGTGTTAGAGTTGCTAGTGAGAGAGAGAGTTACCAAATAGTTGTCAAGTTATTTGATGTAAATACGAGCGTTGCATTTAGTTTTCCTGTTAATCAAACATCGTTTCTCTGTCTAACTAATATCTGTATTTTCAATCCATTATTAATAAATTATAATTAATCGGATAAAATTACACCTTTAATATATTCCGATATTACAATAACTTACCTTTTTCTACGTCAATGGACACGAAAGACGTTGAGTGAGGAATTAGAACAAGTGTGGATCGTTGGAAACCACTATGCTGCGGTCTACCATTCGTTTTACCCTACATATACCACGGAACAAAGGGTAATTTTCACCGGCTTGGCTATGGCTACTGGTGTGGATCCAAGTATTCGGGCCATACTAGACGCTATGCAGAAGCAGAACGAAATCAAGTTAAGAAAACTGTTAAAGGAGACTATTAAAGCAGCGACTAGTCGGAGTTATCAGGGTAGTTTAGTTTCTAATAATTTGAACAAAAGCTTGGAGAAAACAGACGTTACTGTAGGAAATGAAGAAATGGTTTTGAAAGAATTTTCAAAAGAATTGCAGTCTAATGTAGAAAATTCTTATGAAAAGAAAGTATCAATTGACACCGCTTCACAGGATTATATTTTCATTAAAACAGACTTAATGTTTGATGTCAATAGCTCAACAGAATACCAGAAAGAGTCTGTGAAACGAAGGAAAGAAGATATTGCAGTATTGTATAATGATTTGTCACCATCTTCGTCACAAGATACTCAAAATTTACAAGAATGGTTTGACAAAAAAAGTAAAAGTTTAGGAGAAGCAGAAAAAGATCATAACAAGAAGGATAATATTTCAATGAGAAATATTTTGGACGGCGATACAAATAAAGAAAACCAAATTGAAACGAAGGAATTAGAAGCAGTTAGTAAATCAACTGCTGAAAATGATACAAAATCAATAGACAACGTTGAACAAAATATATCATTAGAATCCATACAAAAAGCAAGAGATAATGCTTACAATAATGAACATTTGCTTATAGAAGAAGACCAAATGATGACAGCGAAAAATGCGTGTGACACTACAGAATCAAAAACTTCAGCAGATCTTATGTCGAGAAATTTAGATGCTAATACACAAGAGAAGTCTTTAGAGAATAAAGATGACAAGAATCCATCTCCATCTATGTTAGATAGTAGTAAACGGAGCAGTCGTTATAATGTTGCTGCAAAGCCTGCTACTTCGCCAAAATTTGAAGAAATTGTTTATAATCAAACCAGACAATCAAACACAAATAAAATTTTGCGAAGCGCTTTAAAGACGAAATTAATCGAAGACAAGTCTGAAATAATTAATAAACAAAAGGCATCGGAAAATGTAGAAAATAAATTTGCCAAAGAAGAAAAAAGAGGTGTTAAACAAAAATCAATTTCAGATAGTGAAAACGAAACAACTGATAAGTTCGTCAACGAAGGGAAGTTCTTTTAACGAACACAGCTAGTGATAGCGATAGGTATAAATCTGTAGAAAATGATAATGCAGTAACGGGTGTAATAATAGCAACTGATGAAGCGAAACATAGAGGCAGACCTAGGAGATCGGATAAAGTCGAAGTTAAAGAAGATGAAAATACAAGTGTAAATTCCGACCAATTGCGGGGAGACGTAACCGCGAGGAGAGACGTCAACGGGGGTCGTAAATCCCCGTTACGATTATAACAATCGACACCACGAATTGATCGATCCCCTGATTTCCGTTGAGATAATAGGGGTGATTGAGTTTGTATAACACTGTGATTCACTGAATTATAAATTATATATTTCCAACACTTAGATTACACTGACGTAGAGAAATAAATAGTTAACAACTTGTCGCACGAAGATGTGATAGATATGTACGCTAGAGCAGGGCTCTTATAATGGAAATTAATGTATTAATGGACTTAGCACTATAATATATTTAGGAGAGAAGATGTATGTTCGACAACACCGAGAACCGACAAAAGATTTTCGTGAAGTATGCGACTCTCGCGCTATGTGTAGACTGCCGCGTTAGGCGTTAGTTTTTAGACTGACTGTCGCTCTTTTTCTAATACAGAAGAACAGTTCGGTGTGGGTGTGCCCCTGTGCCTAAAGAACGCGGATTCGTTGTTCCCACTTTCGTTAGGAAAAGTGAGGGTAACGAACCGCGGTGTCGATGGTCATGACCTGCACTACTGCTCGAAGGGATGAGTAGGAAGTCTCCTACCATCGTGGTGGATAGATGACTGTGTGCGTGAGGAAAACATAGCTTGTTTTATTAGAGGGCTATTCGGATTTTCCTAATGGGTGCATACCCGCTTTCTCCGTGTTTTAAGTACGCCTAATAAACCCAAGGACCTCTCTAAAAACCGACTGTGTTTCGAGAATATTTTTAAGCTTTAGAAATTCTTCAAGACAAACGGATTGAAGACACATGGCGAAACAATACAGGGAAGTGAAAGTTATGGTGGGTCCTTAGGTTTATTGAGGGTCGAAGTGACGTTACGCAGGCCGGTTGTTGTCCGGTCGCGCGGGCTGGCGCGGGCTGGCGTGCAGATGTTTTAGGCGGCGTAACAACAAGGAAGATCCTAGAAAATGAGAAGGGTGGATTAGAAGAACGAAGAAAACTCGAAGAAGATACAGAGACAGAAGTCAATTCAAAAGGTATATTAAATAATAAGTGCGATTTACTTGATACCGAAAGAGCTATTGAAATTAATGATACGGTTCAAGATATTAAATTCACTGAAGGTAGAAGCCGCACTCAAAATGATATGGAAGATGTAGTAGAAGTTTCACAAGAATTATCTAATAAAAGTAAGTTATCAGAAATAAGGATTGCACTTAACAAAATTGAATATACAAAAACTATTTTACGGAATAAAAAGAATTCATTAGAAAGAGAAAGAGGAGTAAGGGAAAAGAAGAAAATGTACAGACAGAAATTATTTCAAAAAATATATCAGATGATAAATGTGATTTGCTTTAGAAAAAAAAAAAATATTATCCACAAACTACATTAGGAATTTATCTATTTTAGTGGGGACAAAGAGAAAGGATAGAGGAGTTGATCAATAGACTGTGGATTTTGAAGCGTTTATGAAAAACTTACAATTTTAATAAAATATTCAATGTGAAGTCTTTGTTATAATATTCAGATAGATAGATGAAAAAAAACTGAATTTGCATAATTACTCATGGCTTATTGATCAATCATGCGACTCGTTCAGAGGTAACTCGAGTTGTAAAGGCGACAATTTATTAAAAATGGTATATCTGACGTACGATGCATTTGCTCATGTTAAACTATTTAAATAAGTATAAAAATCACGCGAAAAAAAAATCTACTGAAAATAATGTTGAACTAGTTAATAATAATAAATCATATAGTGAAACACAAACCTTAAATCAAGATTTTAAGTTCAAAAAAAAAAAGAAGAAAGAAGTTGATAAAATGACAGCAACATGTAGCAGCAGGCGAGAGAAAATAAGCCAAATTTCTAAAAGAAGAAACGATGCTCAAGAACTCGGAATTTCTCGAGTGGATATGCTAAACAACGAATTTAATGAACAGTTGAAAGAACGTGAAACAGCAATAGAAGACTTACATCAAATGTTAAAGCACCAATCGGAAATTCATAAAGTTACCTTAAATGAAGCAAGTTTGAAAATAGGAGAACTGCAGAGTGCAGTGTATCAATGTGCACTAAAAATGCAAGCGACGTGACGATTACTTTTAGAACACCACAAGCACCACGAAAACACAATCAAGACCAAACAAGATCAAGTTCAAAAGTGAAGTTACGTGAGCTTATTACTGCTAACGACCAAAAATTGAATTACGATCCCGAGCATCAACTCGCTGATCTTCAAGTAGAATGTTCCGACAAAGACAGGACGACACAAGAGTTCGAGAAGCACATAGAGGACATGAAGGAGGAAGTGCAAAAATTAGAATTGCAACTCGACGAGTTACAAAAAAAAGAAAAACACACACGCACGTAAAAAGAGTTCAATCTTTTGGAATACAAATTGAAGAACTAACAATAAAATTAGAAGAAATAACACAGAAGAAATAAGTCACAAATATGAAATTGCCTGATGGCTGATGTTGATCGTTGACGTTTATAATGAAAGAATTTCGTCAACGGCGCCATCTGGATCCTTGTTGAAAAATTAAAATAGCCGCAACAGCACCATTAAGCTCATTACCCAGAGTAGCTCTTGTTGCTGAGTCGTGGAGGAATTCTTATCATCAACGACATAAACTATACCAGTTCCGGTAACGTTCTTCAGATGGTCCAGGCACTCGAACTCGCAACATCGCTCTCCAACACGGAATTTCTTGCATGTCTGTAGTAAAAAGAAATCGATCAATTGTACAGATCAATCGTCACTCGACTGCTCGAGAATTCAGATCATCCAGAGAATAGAATAGAGACGTGGAAAAATGTAGTGCGATCATCGCAGTGGGAGGAAATAGGGGGATAGGGACCAAATGAATGAACGAGATGTTAAGGACAACTGACGATAAGTTCTTCTTTTGTCGAGAATTGCATGTTTGTGAATGGTTTGTGGGTGGTTAGGTGGAGAGAATTGAAGAGTTTGGAGGTGACTGGAAGAGTGTTTTGGGCAAGGTAGATTGCAGAATGGTTGCGGTAGCATTGTGTTAATTATGGGTTTGTACATGTAATCTTTGTATGTATCACTACATACAACCTAACGTATATTTTTAATAATACATCAGAGTTTTAGTTATTTCATAGCTATGAATTTTATACTCTATAATCTTGACGTTTTATTTCACAGAAGCGTTTGAATATCCATAAAAATTAAATGAACCAATGTATTCATTATCTTATAGAGAAGATATATTATTTTTAATTATGTTCCAATTATTTATCATGATCCTGATTTCCTTATTCTGAAAATTTGAAAGAAAGTTTTGTAGTTTGATACTTTCAGCGACAAAGAGTCAATATTGCTTTAGTATATTTCGTCACATATACATGTATATCTATATGTCGGAGATGAAAGGACACCGGAACCTTTGGATAGCCCCGCAACATTGCAATCTAAAGTCTACTATAACTGTAACTAAACTATTGTAGTTATTCAATCCGATTGTAATTGTTCGAGATTAGTGACGGTGAGCTTTGGCTCGAGGTGACAGTCTGTCGCCCAACGTAGCCGCGGTCAAGGGATGAACGCTTTGCCTAACAAAGGTATGGAGTAATTCTATAGCTCTCCTTAAAAGAAATATTCGTGGCGACACGCGACTGTAAACATTCCAACGGTTTCTGTCCCGTGGCTCGCCACACGCAGACCCTATTCTTCGAGTAAGATGATTGCCAGATGTCGATGCGTCTCCGCAGTACATGTTCGGCTAGCCCGAGGGCCCGTTATAAATCTTAAGGTTTAGTTAACTAAAGTCCTTCAAACAGACGAACAGTCTTTGTCCCAACTACGGGAAGATAGGGGAGACATATTTTTCAACGAGCGGCGTCTCCCACTAGCAACTTTCCCTCGAGGGCGGCTAGCATCTTTTTCTAACCACCGATATGGAGGTTGACCAATTAGCAGCAACGCCAATTTCCCTTACTTTCTGAACGAAGGCTTTTCTCGACGAATCCGATGATCTCGTGTCCTTAGACACACCCCATTATAGTTTTCCTCTGTGGCATCATCGGGACGGGAAAGGCATTCTCGCTCGCGATCTCATCGATGAAAAGAGTAACATCTTCGCGATCAGTGGTTATTTCACGTTTTAACCAGACTTAGACTTTGTGAGTACGTTCATCTATCATCCCGTCGACCGCGGATTCGTTATTGAACCTAGGATCATTGTCATTAGTTTCTCGAGTACCTAACTACCACGGTTACTTGTCCGGTTCTATAATAATCGTATTTGCACTAGTCAATGTCTTCTCTATTGCATAACGACAACGTGTAACCCAAAGGAAGATTTGTTTCACGCCCCTAACCCTAATTCTAATGTAAACCCGACATATATATATATAGAAAGAAAATTTTTATATTTATATGTATTATTATTATTTTTTTTTTATTGTTAAAACCTTGTTTTATTTTAGGTTTTATGTACGTGTTATCGGTAAAAATAAATATCATGAATGCTACTTGAGTTATAATTATATAGATATATGCATACGTACTGGTAAGTAGTATGAATGAGATTTGCTTTATTGTTATAAATATATAAATATATATTATCGATAGGAATAAATATTACAAGTGTACCTTGTCTTCGAGTATATATATATGTGCGTGCAATGGTAAATACGACGACTCAATTTTATGAGTCACTTACATTATCAATGAAAGTGAATGTCATAAATATCGCCTATTTTACAACATACGTGTATATATATATTGGTGAACATAAGTGAAAATTATATGCATAGTTATGAATGTTGTTTGTTTACAGGTGGATAGCATCAGTACTTGGTTTCGTGGGTGGCGTACCAATACTTTACAGTTCCTCTGTGCGGATTGCTATTCGTGTTCTTCCGTCCGTCGTTCAGAGAATGGTTGATGAGTTCGCCATCAGTTCTGTACACACATATAAAAATAGTTAATATATATATATATATATCATTTATATAATTTTCTTTTGGATCTGTTCCCTTGTATGAATACCGTATCTTTGTATATAATATAATATATATAATATGTTATAATTATGTTAGTTGTTATTTATTCCTTAACTCTCTCCCTTTTTCTTGTGTTTTTTTTTCTTTTTTTTTATTAGTACCTAACATTGCTATTATGATGCCGTATTATATTGCATTAGCTGTTATTTGTATGTGCGCGCGACAAATTTTTCAACATGGTCGCTCGCGTGTCTCTTTGGTATGGCGTTGGTTTAATGTCAACAGTGACGTGTTGTTGAAATAACTAATTAATTGTTAATCACTATAATTTTATTTGGTAGTGTTCTGTAATATTGTTTTGTGTATTGCATTACCAGTTATTTCGTGTGGCATAACTTTATTCCTTTGCACTGAGTTCAATCATGTCTTGTCGCCAATATTCAGTTAGTCCATCTTGGTTAATTTCTAACCCATTTATGTGTTTATTGACCTTTCCTTATTTTCCCTATTAATTTATTATTGCGTGTACTTGCTATTTGTTATTATTTTATGTAATGGAACAGTTCCTTATTAGTGATTAAAATTTATTTGTTAGATTAACATTGTCTGTAATTCTTTAGATTCTACTTATTTGATGCTGCGTCACTTACCTGGATCATTCCCACAACGTCGTCCAATTCTTCGATATGCCTTGGATACTTACTACGGTTGCCTTCAATCGTCTTATATCTGTGGCTATAAAGGTACTGTTTAATTCATTTAATTTAATATGTGTATAGTGCATTGTGTGTGCGACGGCTATTGTGCATTACAAAATCCACTTCTACATGTTAGATATAATAATATAACAATACTACGTAGATTAATACATAATAAAATATCCTTTTACTCCGGTTATATTTATTACTAACTCACAATTAATCTATGTTAATTATTTTCTAACCACTTTCTATATTTATCAGCTATTTTATTTCTTCTTGTTAATCTGCGAAATCCATGCATGTACACTTCCTTGTATGGTGATTGATTGTTCATGAGGTAAGTTGCATTTTCACTGTTTTCGTTATTCGTTGAACTAACACGTTTTACATTCAAACAGTAATTGGAGCACTCGTAATAAACTTCTTTTCTTTTTCCAAGTTTCCGCTATCTGTGTCATTCAACGAACAGTGCCACGCCTCCACAGCACCGTTATAACATTTAGCGATGCTGCTCTTTGCATTACGGCAATTGGAGTTAATTCGTTCGTTTATTTTCAGCTGGTGCATGGTGTTCCGCAAGCTGGGAGCCATAACCTATTTTGCACGTAGACCTTCTTGTATAATGATTACTTGTTTACAAGGTAACTTTCACTTTCCCTCTTTTAATTATTTACTGAATCGACACGTTGTATATTCAAACAATAATTGGAGTACACATAATAATTTTCCTTTTTTCTTTTTAGGTTTTCACTATCTGTATTGTTCGACGAACGGTGTCACACCTCCTTTTGATTTATCCATAATATAGTTATAACATTTAGTAACCTTGTATTTTGCACTGAGACAATTGAAACTAATTTATTCACTTATTTCAGGTAGCTGTCATACATTGCATTCCACGAACAACAATCCATAACTTATACCTGCACGTACACTTTCTTGTGTGCTGATCACTTGTTCACAAGGTAACTTTCACTTTCGCTAGTTAATTGTTCATTGAGTTAACATGTTTTATATTTAAGCAATAATTGAATCACGTATAATAATTTTCCTTTTTCCTTTTAGGTGTTCGATATCTGCATTATTCGACGAACAGCACTATAACATATACTACCGCACTACGTTGTCCAATGAAATCGCTTTATTCATTGCTTATTTCGATTATGCGCCAGTTTCAACTTGTTTAAATGCACCAGTCGCGGAATCCCTTTTACTTCAATCTTGACGTTTTGGTTCTGCAAGATTTCTAGCACTTTGTGTGGTCCAGTATATTGATCGGAGAATTTTCCTTTACTGGGTTCTTTTAGTAGATATATCGAATCTCCTATTTTAAAATCTTGAGGGTTGATTCGTCGATCGTAATATTCTTTTGGTCTTAGTTTGAATTTTATCAAATTTTCTCTTGCCATTCGTTGTACAGTGTTAATTTTATTGAACAGATCTTCGAGATATTCTGCGCATGTTGGTTCCATGTTCTCTTCGATTGTTACTTCACCGACAGGTTCTCTGGCTAGATGTCCAAAACTAATTTGTGCGGGGAGAATTTCGTTCCTTTCCTTCATTTTAGTTTTTATTTTGCGCCAAGACGCAAGTTTACTGACATCGATCCAATTATCCAATTGCTTGCTAATAGCATTCAAAATACAAATTTTTGAAAGTGCCGCAGCCATATTAACCCAAAAATATTTTGTATATAGTATAGTTTGATACCATTTATATTTTCTTGGGGCAATTATAAGATCGACACTACCTACTATGTTACCTACGTCAAATATTAGATGTAGTAACCAATAAAGTATTTTTAATCCAATTATAATCCAATGGCTAGCGTATTTATTCAAGTTTTTATATATATCTTCGACTGGTGATTCCTTATTTTCTCCCTTTTGATTTCTTTGAGCTCGTTGAACTTGCGTTTCTTCAGCTCGAAAATGTTTAGAATCCTTTTCCTTAGTTACCCTTTTTTCTTCTTCATTTACTTTATTCACAACACCTTTATTTTTCTCTACCTTTTCAGGATGAATAGTTTCACTGGAAGTGCTTATTTTAATTAAATTATTATTTATTTGTATGGAACGTTTAAGAATATTTTCGGTAGATTTAGAATTATTCTTTGAATTTTTATTACAAACCTTTTTGCTTATAGATTCTGTTTTGGATTTAGGGATAGCTATATTTTTATTTTCTATAGTGTGATCTTCCTTGCAATTTAATGATTTGGCTTTGAGTTCGATAAAGTTTCCTTCTGATGGTTTTATAGAAGTTTTTGAGTGAGATACACTCGCTATCTCTTTTCCTATTATGGTTGAAACATTCACGAATTTCGTGGAGTCTTGCTTTTGTATCTTTGCCAAGTCGAACGTGGAGAGGCAATTCGCACTTTCCGGCGGGTCCAATATCTCTGTGATATTAGGCAGTGGATAAGCGTTGCCTGTCGTCTAGTCGTTCAATTTCCTAGTTTCTGCTTCGTCTGAAGGTTCTTTGGCACTAATATTATTTATCTTGTTTGCTAATTCAGAAAATTTCTCACCCATGATCCTATCTATGGCACCGTGCGTCCTCTTATTATTTAACGTGACATTATCCCTCATCACAGCAACGGAGTGGTGTTTGCTTTGAAAAGTTGGTTGGTTGAAATGATCAGCATCTCTCTTTTGATTTAGATCTCTATCGAGGTATTTATTTGTGCGTTTTTCTTCCCAAGTTATTGCTCTTGTTTCTCTCCTGACATTTTCTTTTATTCCCGGGTTGTTTAGGTGTTTCCGCGACGACGGTACAAATCTCCAGTCCTGGCGGTTGTTTCGGTTATAATTATTCGAAGGTGTCGGATGTTGATATCGAAATCTATCGTTCGCTTGTTTTAAATCTCGCGTTGCTTTCACGGCTTGGCGGTACGCATCGTCCAAGGATTGGTATCCTGCTATTTTTACTCGTAAATACACCTCGTTTGGGAGCCCCTTAACGAAAGCTTCCCTCGTGTCTCGATCTATCCTATCTTGAAATACGGTGCCGTACTCGTACCTTTCCCCGTTCATTATTGCCAGTCTGAGATCTTTGACGCGCTCTATGTAGTCCAAAATATCTTCTCCCGGTCGTTGAAATATTGTAGCTAATTGCCCTTTATATTCGTTAACCGTTTTTCCCGGATCGAACATATCTTTTAATTTATTCCCGAAATCGTTTAAACTTATTATTTCTGTGTCTTCTATGGCGAGAAACGCGTGCCCGCGAAGCTTATTTGTTAATAATTTTACTAACTGAGATTCTTGATGCCTAGGAACCATGTTTCGCGCGCGCTCGCATGCTCTTAAAAATCGAAATACCGAGGGTCGATGTCCGTCGAACACTGGTACTGTCTCTATTGCATCTTTTAACTTAATTGATTGGGGATTAACTTCTATCGGTATTGTCGCTTGGGAAATTATCGGCGATGATACGGGTGTCTTGATTTCCTTTTTTATTTTCAGTGAACGCACATCGTCTTGTAATGTATTCATTGTTGTACTCATGTCGCGAAAATTCGCATCCCATGCTTTAAGTTTTTCCGATAACATCAAGATCATGTCTTTGTCCAACGATTTTAATTTAGTCGCCATTGTTTCTCAAGTATATATTTTATTGACAAACGTGACAACCTTAGTCCTCTGTGGAGCGTATCGAACCGTTTAAACCAACTTTAATCCTCCGTGAAGCGTATCCCACCGCTCTTACCAAAATATTTACTATATATATATTAAATGTTACGTATTAGTTTATCGACATCGATCAAATTTTAAATTTAGAGTTTACTGAAAATTTTTTTTTGTTGTTGAGTTTGAATTTAGTCTGAAGGAAATTAATTTGAAATGATATTATTATGTATGTAATACTAGTTTAGATTTCTAATTAATTACGGTAGTTGCTGCCACCAGAAATAGTCTAAGGACTATTTCAAAATATTTTATTTCTATTAATTTCCGTTTAATAGGTAGCGTTAACTGATGCTGAATGCAACTGGTAAACGAATTTCACTTTTCGGCTAACCTGCGATGTGCAGGAATACTGGCACGGGAGAGGATTTAAGCTGGGATTAATAATTATTTGTCCTCGTTGAACGGATTTTATTTGAATGTGGAATCGCCTAGATTATTACCTTTATATATATATTTTATTAACCGGATATATGTATTTTTAGCGTTACTGGATCGGATAGGAATGTGAGATTTTTCGTCGTTTATATATATATATAAATTTATTTTTACGTTCGACTTCTTCTTCTCTTTTAGTTTCACTGTAACAGGTTGCCGTTAGAACCGAAACTCAATTCATTTCCTACGATGGATTTTGTTACCACGATCTGCTTGCCTTTAGAGTTTAATAATCGAGGATGATTCTAACGATCCTCTCTGTGTGGGACTCGTGTGATTTCGCAAGCCTTGCCCAAAGACGAGTAGTATTTTACCAACAGTGGGAGGAGGAATGCGAAGATCGACGGGTGTTTTGATAATCGAAAACACCGTTTGCACAAGCCAACACAGCGAACGATCCTTTGGTTAAATTTCCGAAGGGAAATTGTTCTCCTATTTCTCTCTTACGATCGCATGCGACGGTGGCAAGAATATCGGTTATTAGCAATGCCGGTATCTCTCTTAATTTTCGATTGACCCCGACGATGTATTTAATAGTCCTCTCTGTGCGGGATTTGTGTGATTTCGCAAGCCTTGTCCAAAGACGGGCAATATTCTGCCAACAATGGGAGGAGGAATGCGAAGATCAGTGGGTGGTTCAGTAGCTGAAAACACCGATCGCACAAGCCGACACAGCGGACAACTCCTTTTTATTTAAAGGTTAAACGATGATTCTATCTTCGAAACCGTTCGCGAAAATAAAACGGGATCGATGATAGGAAGTTCTAATTCGATTCTCGAGGGCAACGAAATTATCAGAGAAGAAGGAAATTCTCAGAATTAATTCTCTTACCTTGAGGAGTCTGGCGCCATTTACCTCAGCTGTTCCGTTGGTCGTCGAAGTTTTTACTGGGTTTATTACTTGAACTCGAATACAATTTACTATCAACGTTTACTTTATTTTTCTATTTCGATACGGACAGAACAATTTACTGACTGGATTAATACCGTAATTACAATGCGCGTTCAAAGATAAAATTTTCTTTTTACTTAGTCGCGGCTCTCCTTTCTTGACGGAAAACTATAGACTCCGAAGCGCAAAATACTATACAAAATTTCTAAAGTTGAGCGCAATAACGAACGTAATAACGAAATAATTAACAAAAGTGAACAGAATAATTATAAACCGTAATAACGAAGATCGCAATAACAATGAACAAAGAATAATGTAATAAGAATATTCACCAGGGTGTTAATGATGATCGATAGTTGGTGAGTATAATAACGATAATGTTAAATGAGTGAGCAACGTAATAAGAATATTCACCGGAATAATAAATGATAATTGAGTGTAACAATGTTCACCAGAATAATAATGTTAATCGCTAAATGATAGTTATCGAGTCTTTTCTGCTCTACGTTGCTTGCTTATTTATAATGCCATCCCCCACGGGGTGGTAGTTTGCTGGGGGTACTTTAATGATTGTTTTTGCGATTTTGATGTTTCCCCTTTCTTGTTGTTTCCCTAGGTTTCGGTGATCGACGTTCGAACAATGTTTGCGGAGGCATTTCCATCGGAAGTTCCTTATTATTATTTTTCTTTTAAACGGCTTTTGTTTTTATGTATGATAAATATATATATATATATATATTTTAAATATGATATCTATTTTATGTTTGTTAAATATATGTATTTTAATTCTATATTTCCTCCTTTTTAATTGATTATATATATATATATTTTTACATTTGTAGTTGCGCACATATTTTATTAAAGAAAAGTGTTAACAATATGTTTTCATGATTTATTTCTCGCGCCTGACTTCCATTAATCCTTAATATTCCTGTCGCCGTGACGCGTGTAAATCTAACATGGCTGCTCATAAATGTCATCAGCAAAGTTATAGTAACGGGTCTTTAAATTTTGTTTAATATCGAAGTAATTGTCTGCCGCTCGTTTTCCTTATTCTACCGCAATTAAACATTTACTTACTAATACTGCTTTAAAGTATTGTTCGTGTGAATATACGCATATATATATATTTTATGTTGTGTGTTTGTAATTCTTCGATTGCGTTATTTATTGTTTTGAGTAGTTTATTTTATAGAGTATTCGATAATATAAAACATACGCGCACACATGCATATATATATATATACGTATTCATATGCATATTTTCTTGGCGGTGTAGTATTCATACGAAATGAAGTGTCGATTATTTATTTATCCTTTACCGGAATGTAGGCTAGTTTTAAGTATGTATCTTAGATTATCGGTTTGATAGAATTCGCACACATATATATATTTCTGACAACGTAACCTTCATTTCTCTAATAATACGATATTGTATGTTTTATGTATTCGTTAAACTATTAGTTTTCGACATCATGTATACTTATATTTTATAATTTGATAATTTTGTATTTATTGCATAGTGTTGGACGCACTGCCTCTAATATTCACTAGGTTATTACACGTTCGGCGTATATGTTTTATACTTATATGTAACTCTCCAAATTGATTGATTGAAATATATTTATATATATATATTCCTGGCGTTTCAATTATTTCACCCTTTTGTAGTTATTCTTATTTTCTGTTTTATTTAGAATTGTTTGTATTATGTATTTTATTTATTGGTTGGATCTGTTAATCGCCCTCGTTTGTTAATCCTTCCTTTCGTTTCGTGATTCCGCGTGTTCGTTTGTGCATTCAAATCCTTACTCGCGTGTTTTGTATAGAATGGTTTCTTGTTCTTGTTACGTCGCGTGCGGAGCGCGGGACGTGACACCCCCGCCCTTGGAGTTCAAATTTCCATAGGAAATTTGACTGATGGTATCTCTGAGTTTGCTCAAGGCGAACGCAGGTGTCGTTGGTACTTGAATGACTACCGGTGCTATCGATATCCCTTGAGGTTGTGCTGTTTGATATCGATATTTCGTCTTCTTTTGAGGTATAGTAGCGGGTGGGTGACTGGGCCGTATATTGCTCCACATCCGTAAGTTTCACGTAGCTGGTATCCGTGTACGGCTATATCTATTATTGTCTTGATTAATTTAAATATTGTGAGTATTCCAGATATTGCTGCACTGACAGTTCCAAATTCCATAAAACCTGTCCATAAACCTGATACGGCATTTTTCGCTATTGTCGTTAATGTGTTTTTGTCCATCATTCCCAGGATGTTTATTGTTCTAGGGACGATTGTTTTTCCCGTTGCTCTTCTGGCCAATGTGTTCAAGATTGCAGATTTTTCTGCCGGGAACATGACGTGGTCCAGTAGTGCATCGAAGTCTTTTGGGTATATATTCTGCTCGTGGCCAATGACGATGGTGCTGAGTATCGCCACGTTTGGCGCACGTCCGGGTGGAGTTCCTTTACTTGTACTGGAATGCATTTGACTATATGGACCGCTTCTCCTACGATCAAAGCCATGTGTTTTTGGTTGTGGTGTATGCAAATTCATCGGGCGGTAAGTTTGCCAAGCTTAAAATGTTCTCTATTAGTTTCTTCTGTGTGGTGTATCATGGTATAATGTTGTCGTTTGTCGTTTCGCTTTCGAGTTTATCAGAAATAAGAATAACCTTTTATCATCATTAATATATGTATATGTCGGAGATGAAAGAACACCGGAGCCTTTGGAATTTTGGATAATCCCGCAACATTGTAACCTAGAGTCTACTATAGCTGTAATTGAACAATTGTAGTTATTCAACCCGATTGTAATTGTTCGAGAGTCGTGATAATGAGCTTGGGCTCGAGGCGACAGTCAGTCGCCGAACGTAGCCGCGGTGACGGGATGAACGCTTTGCCTAACAAAGGTATGGAGTAATTCTATAGCTCTCCTTAAAAGAAATATTCGTGGCGACACGCGACAGTAAACATTCCAACGGTTTCTGTCCCGTGGCTTGCCACACGCAGACCCTATTCTTCGAGTAAGATGATTGCCAGATGTCGATGCGTCTCCGCAGTACATGTTCGGCTAGCCCGAGGGCCCGTTATAAATCTTAAGGTTTAGTTAACTAAAGTCCTTCAAACAGACAAACAGTCTTTGTCCCAACTACGGGAAGATAGGGGAGACATATTTTTCAACGAGCGGCGTCTCCCACTAGCAACTTTCCCTCGAGGGCGGCTAGCATCTTTTTCTAACCACCGATATGGAGATTGACCAATTAGCAGCAACGCCAATTTCCCTTACTTTCTGAACGAAGGCTTTTCTCGACGAATCCGATGATCTCGTGTCCTTAGACACACCCCATTATAGTTTTCCTCTGTGGCATCATCGGGACGGGAAAGGCATTCTCTCGCTCGCGATCTCACTGATGAAAGGAGTAACTCTTTACGACCAGTGAATATTACGCGTCCGACTTAGATTTTGTGAGTACGTTCATCTATCATCCCGTCGACCGCGGATTCGTTATTGAACCTAGGATCATTGTCATTAGTTTCTCGAGTACCTAACTACCACGGTTACTTGTCCGGTTCTATAATAATCGTATTTGCACTAGTCAATGTCTTCTCTATTGCATAACGACAACGTGTAACCCAAACGCAGATTCGTTTCACGCCCCTAACCCTAATTCTAATGTAAACCCTACATATATGATATGTAATTTATAAACAGAATTCATTGTAATGATATAGATAGATTTCTTAGATAGTTAAAGAAGGTAGTTGTTCGCAATCATGCACTTGACAACATATTCAAAAGTCATTGAAATCGGAAAAGATGTTACGGTTCTATAGTTTCACCCAATCAATATTTATTAATCATAAACGAAGTAGCTATAGATTTTGACAATTCCCAGTTAAACTTAAAATAATTATTGCATTTTTAAAAATAATGAAAATTTATTATTTGCATAAGCGATCTAATGATCATTCTTGCGTTCTTCATTGTAAATTAAAATAAATAAATTATACACTTTACTTTGTACCGCTTAGGACTGAATTATAACTTTACCGAAACAGTGCAAAGCATTCTTTAAAATTCTCTAAAATTCATTTGCATTCATTTCATTTATATACATATATTTATACATATGTTGAGTTGATAGTAAAAAGTACTTCAATGGAAATTATTTAATAATAATAATTATCTACTGTGCCCTGTTCTTTAAGGATTAAGTATGTAGTAGTTCCTGTGCTCACAGTTAGAAAATAAACTATCTATCTTGTCTTGTGCGTTCGGTTCCTCATTGTGTCTTTTGATGCCGTTGATGACACATATCACTTCATAGTGAAAAAAGCAACATTCAATCACGGACCAGCAACATACTCGAAATCTTATAAGGAAATTCAAGAAATTCAAAATAAAATAGAGTCGAACTCAATCCTAAAATCAAATGGAGTTATTATTACTCGACTGAACTATTTTCAATCAACTCTCATTGAGAATTATAGGTAAATTCTTTTGGCGTGGTACTGTAACAAGCAAAATTTAACATAATTTTGAGACGAAACGCGAAAGTAAATCGATAAAAAGGAGGGAGGGTTATATTTCCCCTTTCCTTCTTGAAAATAGGCCGAAATCACATTGAAGCGGATCAAATAGTACATATATACAATTACATAGTCAAATAAATACTAACAAAAGGGAAGCCAGCACCAATACCTTGGGCCTTGATATATGTTGACAAGGACACACTTCTGATTAACTTCCAGAAGATTTTAGCCATCACTCGTTAGTCCTTAAAAATTTATTAACAGAAGCATATTGCTACTACTATGTACAGCGTGTTAAAAAATTTATTTGTCAAAAAAGTGGAACGCTAAATTTCCTGAATGTTGAAATGGTTACCACTTCTAAGAAAATTCTACATCTGGTCTTTTTAGTTTTCTCAAGCACTGAAGCCATTGACAGCGCGTAGACAAAAGACTGCGACGAAGTCAGGCCATAAACAGTAGACAGGCGACGTTGGCTTCGGGGTTTTCAGTTATTGGGTAACACAGCTAGCGTGCGGATCTGGACCAGCTCAAATTGTATTCTTACTTATAATTACACTTCTATTTAAATATATTTTCTGTCTTACAATTTATCCACGTGTTCTCTCTGTTTACACATCGAATAACCTCAACACTGAACATGATTAACAAGGCCAAATTTTTTGCTGTTGCAAAAATCTGTTCTCTTAGGAACAGGTATTTAAAGTGTCCTGAATTTTTAAACTGATTTTGTTCATATTTTAAAGTCAGATATGTAGTATCGTGGACAGATTGCCTAAGAAATATCGGTTTTTTTTTATTTACCGTACCGTATAATCTACCGTACAAAGTTCTTGCATTATATGAACCATATAAAAACATAGACCTTCTTTACGTATTATTCTTCTTACTGCTTCTTGTGAAATTCCTACTCGATAAGCTATTGTTCGCAAATACACCAATAGATTTATACGTACACTGCACAAACGACACTTGCTCTTTCTTACGTCAATGTACACAATGAGCGTCGAGTGGAAATCAACCTAACCCCAATCGACGATCTGAAACTTCTACTTCACGCTGTGATCTTCCATCAGGTCTTGAACAAAGACCAATTCCCAGCACGCTTTCTAAACTTTATTACTTATTATTATGTTCATAATATTATTAATTTTGTATTAATACAATAATAATATCGTATCATTATTATATTATTTCTTTATTTTTCTGCTTGTATTGTCTTTTATTCGTAATATATTATCGCAATATAATAACAAAATTAGTTTAAGGGATAATGGAACCTTAAAGATTTTTTTCAAATGAACGGGTCATTTGCAAACCATGATTCTTTTTAGACATTTGTTCTTCGTGATAAGTACTATATGACGCGGTAAAAAAATTTGATTTTGAATATCATGTTTAAAATCAGTTTTGCGAATCATTTTTTCAACAGATCTCCGCAGATTTAAAGATGTAGCATCACCCCCCCCCCCAAAGCAATTACAAATAATTTTTTTAATACCTTGTACATTATATTCTGCCTATATGTAAATATATGTGACTGTGAATTGCAAATACGGACGTACGTGTTTATTTCCTAGTTTTTATTTGAAAGGAACATCACATATGTTGGTCGTTCCACTCGGTCCGCGAACTCTGCGAGTTCATAAAAATCTATTCCAACCCAATGTTCCATATGCGAGCGAAGCGGCTTCTCTAACTTTCGGCCAAAGAAACATTTCTAAAAATTTCTTGTTCGCTCGCATATGAAACTGGTATTAGGTTGGACTACTCTTTTTACGAGCGAGTAGAGCGAGCAACGAGAACAGTGTTTCTCTACTATATGTAAATGAATACTATACATTGTTTTTTATAAATATTTTTTATTGATAATTTCTTAGGGAATAACAGGCGATCGCTAAAATCTTCTAGAAATTGCTCAGGAAAATGTCCTTGACAACATATATCGAAGCGAACATCATTAGCAAAAACTCTGACGGATCATATATTTTTTAACAAGAACTTTAAGATAAAATATGCAAGAGAGCATTATTTAAAGAATTGAAAGAAGGATAAGTATGAGAGAGAAAGCAGGTTGTGACTTTTATTGATATAACTGTTTTACTATACTAGCAATAAGAGGAAAATTGAACAAAAGCTAATTAATTACATATATATGTCGGGTTCACATTATGATTAGGGTTAGGGGCGTGAAACAAATCTTTATTTGGATTAGACATTATTGTTATGCAATAGAGGAGATATGTACTAGTGTAAATATGATTATTACAGAATATGGCAAGTAACTGTGGTAATCAGATACTCGAGAAGCTAATGACAATGATCCTAGGTTCAATAACGAATCCGCGATTAACGGGATAACAGAATGCGCCTTCTTCCAAGGTCCACGTTGTACCCAACTTCCTTGTTTACGGTTCAAGTATTACTGAACTAACTCTTTGTTAAAACATAGAATATCCACCGAGCGTAAGGACGCTATGTAACTGGCTAATGTGACCTCACGAGGGAATAAGTCTCCGTCGCGTTGGGGTGTGTCTAAGGACACGAGATCATCGGATTCGTGGAGAGATGCCTTCGTTCGGAAAGTGAGGGAAACTGACGTTGCTGTTAATTGGTCAATTTCCATGTTGGTGGTTAGAGGAGGATGCTAGCCGCCCTTGAGGGAAAATTGCTAGCGGGAAGCGTCGTTCGTGAGAAAAATAGATTTCCCCTATCTTCTTGTAGTTGGTACAATGACTGTTTGTCGGTTTGAAGGACTTTAGTTAATTAAATCTTAAGATTTATAACGGGTCCTCAGGCTAGCTGAACATGTACTGTGGAGATGCGTCGACGTCTGTTAATCATCTTACCCGAAGAATAGGACTTGTGTGTGGCGAGCCACGGCACAGAAATCGTTGGAATGTTTACTGTCGCGTGCCGCTACAACTATTTCTTTTAAGGAGAGCTATAGAATCACTCCATACCTCTGTTACCAAGCTCACTATCATAAATCTGGAACAAATACAATCGGATTGAATGGCGGCAATCGCTTAATTACGGCTATGGTAGAATCTAGATTAAAGTGTTAAGGGACTTTCCCAAAATTCCAAAGGAGAGGCTCCGGTGTCCTTTCATCTCTGATATATATATATATATATATGCTCAGATTTCAGAGCTTAGTTTTAGGAGTAATGTAATATCGTAAGGTAGTTCGAATTAGAAATCAGTTGAAAATAGATAAAACCGAGTACGTCGTCTTTCTGTGGTTCGTTTACATTTAAGAGAGCCTGCGTGACTAAAGGCACGTAGTTGGTAGTTCTTACATAGGTATGAGGGAAACAATAGACAACGTTAGAAGAAGGACGGTTTCGCTATCCAAGGCGGGACGACCGAAAGATCAGAGTGTGCGAGTCGAAAAGTGTGCGTGTTGCGAGAATCAGAGCTAATTGAGTCGTCGAAGAGTAGAGTCGTGAGAATTGATAGAGTTGTTAGAGAGAGAGAGAGTGTGTGTGTTAGATTCGTTGTGACGAGGGTGGTCAAATAACTGCAAAGTTATTTGATATAGATACGAGTATTGCATTTAGTTTCCGTTAAATAAATATCGTTCTCTGTCCAATTTATATCCTTATATTCAGTTTAATATTAATAAATTCTAAGTAATCGGAAAAAAAATGCTATCCTTATTTCCACGATATTACAGTAATATATTGTATTTCCCAGATTACTTTCATTAATATTCGTCTTAAGACATTAATAACACTCAATTTTAATTTTATCAAAGCAAAATAAATATTTTTGTTTAATTAAAACTCTACTCCTAAAAAAATAAAACTTTTCTATTTATGCAAAATTGCATGCAATAAAAGTTTCAATGAATACACTTCGTTTTGTAACTGTTTTCTTCAATCAGAAAAGATAACGGCCAAAAAATTATTGTTATTCCACAACTAATTGGAAATTTTGACAGTTTAATTCGATCATTGGATCGATTACACGTACGGTGATTTTTCAAATTCGGAATCAGTTACAGACCTGACGGAATCAGTTACTGTCCCTGACAGGGACAGTGTGGCAAATCTATTCGTTCAACGCTGATTGGTTCCGCCATTTATAAAAGCGCTTCCTGCAGCAGTTATGTATAGATTGGTATAAATATAAATGTATAAAGTATACGTTTACAAAGTTGTCTGTAAACAAAGTGTAATAATATTTACCGTGTATTGGAGTGTATATAACGACGGAAATAAAGAATAATAAGAAAAAGTAAGATATTATTAAAAGTCGCTCTTATTAATAGATATAAATAATAGTTGAATAACCTTTTCATAAGATTGCTAAAGATAACCTCAAAAGAAAATACAACTTTTTTGCAAAGTTTAACAATAAATTATATTACAATTTTAAATTAACATCAAATTTTGAGCTACACACATCTTAGTAATTAAATCTGTATGGTGTTATCCGTTTTTACTTTAAGGTGATTTATACTTCGTGTTTATTACAAATTTTTGCAGTCATCATAGAGAACATACAGAATTAACATTTAAGTTTGGAACGTTAGTTCAAATGCCTGATTACTCAGCCAAGGGATGCAGAAACAAGTCAAAGAGTGGTAAGAAAATGTATTATCTTCCAAACGATCCCAAACGAAGAGAGTAATTGCGAATTAATTGCGTAACTCTTGGTGGAAAATAGAATGTAATTGAATATAAATCCAATTTTTAATATATTATGTTTAACAAAGTATTTGCATTACATTATTCCAGTCATACAGTATTTAAAAAAAATATATAATAAGCATAAAAAATGTATTTAAGTTTTCATTAATAAAATTAGACACTAATGACTTTACGCTGTTAATTTCCCTAGGCCATAGTTGTACACACAGGTCTGTTAACTGCTGCAAAGGAGATAAGGTTCTTAATGTCGCAAGATGTACTTTACCAATCGGTCACCATTGAACACTGCGATCGAGTAGCTAGGATTTTGTGTTTGGCGCCATTCTTCGGTGAAAGCACTAAAAGTAAAGAATATAAACTAAAGCAGTAAACTTATTCAATAACTAATACTATATTATGTATTTATTATAATTTCTCACCATTTATTTCAAGCAGATACAGATGTACAGATACAGATAAATGGAGTATTGTAGATACAATACTCCATTTATTACAGAAAGCATTGTTTAAATGAATATTAATTATGAACCATTATTAAACATGCATTATTATTACTAACAAACAAGTTTAACAAGACCACAATTTTCAAATTAAATATGTACACATATCTTTAATGCTTTTATATTTGACGCATATATTGGAAAGTAAGTTTGTTTTTAGTTTTTTCTTAATTTATTAAAAAATTGTGTAACTATTAACATTACCTATAACATACGTAAATAGTGTCATACTTAAAATATTACCCATGATTAAAAATTTTCAATGTTATTAAATTCTTTATTGAGGAAGCTAAATTATAATATAATTATAGAGTTTACAAAGGATTTTAATAATGAAAAAATATTTATTTTATATAACATTTATTAGACATTAGTTAGATATAAAATAAGAATAATATAATCATAATAATCATATATCTAAGATAAAAGTTGATCTCTATGATCATTAACATGGTGTTGCTTTTTCCTCACACCCTCCTGCTACACGCTTCGAAGCAGAACATACAGCGAGTAGATATTACGGAATCAGATCCAACAGCAAACAATACAATATGTATAGAACTCTAATCATGGAAACACCAACACCTTTGGTAGCCGAAGT
The DNA here is from genome assembly GCF_051014615.1 of Bombus vancouverensis nearcticus. Lineage (NCBI taxonomy): Eukaryota > Metazoa > Arthropoda > Insecta > Hymenoptera > Apidae > Bombus > Bombus vancouverensis. Next base: position 774,648 of record NW_027468921.1, on the reverse strand, counting down.
TATGCACAAGTAACTAACCAATCGCCACCCTTAACACCAACATAGCCAAATCCATCAGTAATACGCTCAAGCAACCACCGTTACAATACTAACTAACGGCAATTACTTCCAGATGTAGCAGTATATGCACCACTGCGAACAGGCAGTACATTGACAGAGATTATAGAAGTAGCATTGGCAACTACTACTTATGAACCAAATAACAGGCAAACAAAAATAATTCCGCAAGACTTTCTTGACAAAATCAGAGGGAAAAAGGTAAGCGAAAGCAAAATGACAAAAACATAGAGCACGTGAAAGCAAAAAAACATCTAAACAAACTTGCAAAGGAAATAGAAAGTAAAATAAAAGATCATAATAATAACGAATTCTCAAAATTCATAGATTCACTTTCTGCGTACGAGAATTCCAACTATTTCCTATGGAAAGCCACGAACAAAATAAAGGAGCCAATTAAACTAATCCCAGCAATCAGATTAACGGACAACACATGAGCCAGAAGCACCGAAGAGCAAGCTGAAGAATTTTCCAACCACCTTTGTTGAAGTTATCTCTTCGAGCAACGCGTGATGAATGTGTAACAGAAATATATTTAAGTATAAGTGTAACTGTAAGTATAAGTATAAATATAAGCATAAGTATAAGTACAGTGTATACTAATCCAGAACCACACTGTGGCAGCGTTACATTACAACAGAGCTTCGAAGCCATGAGTCTATGGGTATTTATATAATTACGAAAACTGGCCCGTCTATATATACCCTGCTGCACCATCTGTGCATGGCATATTCCTAAAAAAGGCTATGAGACTGAGAGGCCCTTCAAATTGATTTAGAGCTAAACAATACTCAATAACATCAGGGACTAAGAGAACTAAATGCTAGAGAAGATGTAGTTTTCCTAGAAGTGAGTATTACTTCAACACCCTCCCTAACACTCGAAATCTTTACAAACGATTACTTTTTAACATCATTGTTATTTTTCAGACCTAATTTTTGTCGTAAATATTGAAATCTTGGTTTCGGTAACGCCTTCGTAAATATATCTACTTGTTACGTCCGGCGACTCTCTACACAAAGCAGACTCCACGCCACGTGAGTTCTATTAGAAACAGTGACAATGACTGTTTTGTATCGTATCTGGTTATATTATTTATTGTTCTTACTTGGTGCCCGATTTTTGTTAGTTCCTTGCATATATTTTTGGTGTTTGTTCTTGGGTATAGGTCTCTAATTACTACTTTGTGGTTCTTTTCTGTTTTGAGCTGGTATGTATGATGTATAGTATGTTTAATACTTGCGCCACTTTTCGAAAGATTTTTGGAGTATTTGTTTGCACTTTGACTTGTTCCAGTTTTAATTCCTTTATACTGTAGTTTTCTCTTCCGACAGTGTTGTTTAATAGTTCAATAAGGGTATCTGTTATTTGAGCATGAATGTAGATCGGTGGTGGTTTAACGATATGTGTTGTCATTTCTTCCTCTGAACTCGTATCTCCGTCTTTTATCAGTGAGCTGAAAGAATTTCGGAGTGGGATGTCCTGTAGCCACTGGTGCATTTCTGTATCGGGAACTTTTATAGCGCTTGTATTTAGGATTATTTTACGCCTTTTGTGAGCTGTTGCTACCTTCCAGTTTTCATCTTGATAGGATAGTTCGTTATTGTAGCTGTTTTCTTCCTGCTTTTGCAACGTTTCCATTCCTTTTATAGGCTTTCCTGTTCTTTGTTAATTGGTTGTTTTCTGCTTAACGTATTTGTAGCTTCATTTATGAAACATGTCACCCTTTTTTGTTTGGCGGCGGTATTGGTTGTTGCATTTTGAAACTTTTACCATGTGACAGTGTTCGTTAACGTTTTAACCTCCTAAATTCACTATTTATCGCACTAACACTGGAGCACATTTACTCGCGCCTGTTTACCTCGACTGCTCGGGCAGAATTGTCATTACAATGCAATTATCTATATTGTTACATCGAGGCCTTTCTTCTATTTTGTCCGGCAATTTTCATTTTTAACGTGATGAACATTTTCTTCTACATCATATTTTAAAATTTGTTAACAATCACTGTTTACAAATTGACGGCAAGTACCTGATTTGGGGTTATACGTTCTATATACATCGAACGTAACAATAAGGAACACAGAAAGCAACTGAGATATAACACGATATTGAAATTAGAAATTAATTACACCCTCGTAGCGGTGCCTGCATCAACTTGGACTAATTCGCAAACGATGGAAGTTGTATATGTTAGAGCGAAAAGAAGCCTCGCGTATTCAATCTCAGAATGTCATGTCCGAAGGAAGTCCATCTCCAACGTAGTTAATCGAACTATGCGTCTAATCGAACTTTTCGGGGTTACTTTCATGTTCGGTATCATTTTGATCAAAAGAACCTCAACAATTCAATTAAAACAACGTTTTGTCGATGAAATAAAAGATGTAGAAGCTTCATTTTTTCTATCGAAGAGATCTTAACAAAAGAACGATAACAGGTTGTACCTTAATGCCTCGATGAAAGAAATTTTATATTTTAACGTTTCAACATTTTAATGATACAATAGTATAATATTTTAATAAGAAGGGAGAAATGGTACGTTCGTGTACGATTTTATACTTTCAATCGGCAAAAATGATGTTGGAGGGGTAGAAAAGCTATTGAAAAACATTTGGATAATTTCTCATCGAAGCATCTGCAAATAGATCTTAATTCGATCTGAGGCGTCTATGTTGTCTGTAATAATTGTAGCTGCTGGCTGTAGATGTCGCTGCTGGGGTACTGCTATATTTTTCTAATTTAGATGCGTGGAAGAAAAATCGGACTACGGGCGCCGGGATCCGAATCCGAGTCCCGAACGTTCGTAACCTAAGGCGCTAACCACTGCGCTACCGTTGTCCGGTATTAGTTAGTGGCGGTATTTGTTGTCGAGTGCCGCGACAGATCTATCGAACGATGGCCCGCGGCCGGTTCGATCGTAACGTCGATTAACATGTATCAACGGCTGGACCCGCTAGTAACATCAAAATACAATTTCTTTTGTCAAGGGGAAACATTGAATTACAGGCTCGCCCTATCAATTCAAAATCAACTTCAAATGACGACTAATTAGACACTTTGGAAAGTTTCACATACATCACGATCACGATAGACATTACGCAGGACGATTAATTCGTTTCTAAGTTTCTCTTTGTACAGAACCATACCGTCGACCGATGGGTCCGCGGTAGAAAACGGTAACAAGGAAGGATGGCGGCAGGAAATCGCTGACTCCTAAAGCCGCGAGCAAGGAGGTTGGAGCGGAGGAAGCGGCGATTGAAGCCATGAACTTAGGTGATTAAGATTAAGGGTGCGCACCCTCCAGAACAATCTGGGACAGTCAAGACCTGCTTTTCCAAACCATTCTGGAGAGCACGGTTGCCCTAGCGGTGGTGGCCGAGCCATACAGAGTCCTGGACGCTCCGGACTGCGCCGGAGATACAGACGGCTGTCACCTGGACATCAGCGCCGGCATCGTCCGCCCACAGGGATCCGCTGGAGCGCGGCAAAGGATACGCAGCGGTCGAATGGTCAGGAATGGTGGTAGTGGCCGTATATGTGTCGCCCAACAGCGAATGGACAGCGTTCGAGGAGTTCTTGGACGGGGTAGGCGACTGCCATTACGATTACGAGATATAGTATTACGTTATAATACATTACATTATAACGTATTCCGTTAAATTGAATTACGTTATATCATATTACGTTTTGCCGTTCCTTCACATGCTGAGCAGAAGGCGAACGTTACCATGATCGCGGACGGATATTAAGACAGGTAGAGTGGGGATATGGTAAGAATAGAAAGGGAGGCAAGTGGGTCAACACAGCAGTTGCCCGTAACCAGTCGTCAGTAGGAATCGCAACCAGAGAGTTCTGAAGAAGTCGCTGGTCAAGAAAGTAAACGAACTGCGGAACGAAGCGCCGCGTATTAAGTTGGCAGCCTTCACGTAATAGAGTACATTCAGTAATATAGTATTACGTTATACAGTATAACGCTATAACGCATTACGTTATATAGTATAAGTAAAATCCAATGCAACCACAGCTATCAATATTGAAGATTAAATATGTAATTGAACGAATCTCCGCTTCTATTGAGGATATGTAGACAATTCGATGCGCGTTATACTCCACGTTTGATGTCAAATACAACGCACATCATCTGGTTTGCGCTATGTTCACTCTTTTCCTGTCAAATCCGATGCAATTATAATTTTTAATGCTCAAGGCTAAATATTCAATTCTACGAATCTCCGCTGCTATTGGACAAATTTCGACAATTCGATACGCGTTGTACTCCACATTTGCTGCTTTACACAGCGCACATCAGTCGGTTTGCACTATGTCATCTCTTTTGCCTGTCAAATCCGATGCAGTTAGAATTTTTAATGCTCAAGGCTAAATATTGAATTCTACGAATCTCCGCTGCTACTCAGGATACATAGGCAGCTCGATGCGCGTTGTACTCCACATTGGCTGCTTTATACAGCGCACTTCAGTCGGTTTGCACTATGTCATCTCTTTTTCCTGTCTAATCCAATGCAATTAGAATTTGTAATGCTCCAGGCTAAATATTCAATTCAACGAATCTCCGCTGCTATTCGGGATACAGAGGCAGTTCGATGCGCATTGTACTCCATATTGGCTGCTTTATACAGCGCACATCAGCTGATTTGCATTGTGTTAATCCTGGACCCTGTCAAATCCAATGGAGTTAGAACTTTTAATGCTCGAGGTTAAATATTGAATTCCACGAATCTCCGCTGTTATTAGGGATACCTAGGCATGTTGGGTCCCAAAGGTGCTAGTGGTATCATTGCACTGTTCACGCCCAGTAGTGCCAAGTGCCAACTCCTCCTCCAAGTCGGTGGGGCTGGTAAATTCTGACTTGTCAGTGGCTACGTAGATGGCGACGTGGCTTAAGAACTCATCCTGCCCGAGGAAGAGAACATGCATCATGGCGTAAACAATCACACGTCGCAGACCCGATCGGGTGTCGTGGCGGGTTAAGCCTTTCGTTACTGGCGGCTTCTCCTGCGTGACAAGCGCTCTGCGCCAAAAAGAAAAAACTTTCCTCGAAACAGGGTATTTATAACTTCTTAACACACTCACTTTTAATTGAAATTTGGGTAGGCCTACTTTGGGGGGGGGGGGGGGAGGACAATCGTCTCCCCTAACGCCACATTTAGTTAGTTAGTTCATAGGATAGGCCTAACGAGAAGACGCGGGGAGTGTACCGGCAGTAATTTCCAAGAGGTCTCGGGCACTGCTGCCAAACGTGTAGGTTGGCCACCGTGGAGTTTTTGTCAGTAGGAGTCTGGAACTACTCCACTAATTCTCCAGAATGCAGCGGAGTGTCCATGAGGATTTCTCCACGTAGAAGAAAAAAAGAAAGAAGGTGTTGAAGCATATAAATAGGTGATATATCGTATTTCAATTCTTTGAATTTTGTTTGAATTATTGTTAATTACAATCACAATTTCTGATAATATCATGCACACGATTAAGTGTAACCACGTTCTTAATCGTCATCGTTGTCAATTACAATTATAATTCCAAGGTTACTTACATTCATTTTAACGAAACCAATGTTTACTGCTAGAACACGCACATATTCGTACAACGATGTTAAAAATCTGAGCATAATGGAAATGTACGTACAGCAGATACTCACAGGAAAAACCAACGAGACTACTAATAAAATCAATGAATTAGAAAAAAGGAGCTATAGACAAATATCTTATAATATACCGTGGCATAATCTGCAATTTATTATAAAATAATTGATCCGAGCAGTATCAATTATAAAAGAAGATGGCTGAATATGATAGACACTGTCGAATACTAATCAAATATAATCATTTAGTTAATCTTTAAGATTTAAGTTAAGATACATCTTTGAGGAATCAATAAGTGTTTCGCTAATAGCCTAATAGATCTCTTGATAGATCAAACGAAGAAATACCTAACCGCGATTACAGCCAATTGGTACGTATTATTCGATACATAATTAATATTTGTATCACGTACAGCGATGCAAGTGGTATTGAAGAAAATAGCCATTTTATGTTACAACTATAACGAGTAAATTTACTCGTTTAACTTGAGAGGAATTAAAAAGGTACCTGACTTTTAAATAAGCATTAAATAAGAAATTTAAATATCGCAGACGGTGATGTAGGTGTTATTCAAGAAAAGAGAACATTTTATTTTGTAATTAGCACGAGTAAATGAACGAATATCGATAATATAATATAATGATTAATATGAATTTTATCTGGCTGATTATTTAAATACCATAACATATTTCACAGTAACGTCATCGACTGCCGTTAGGCTCTTTTCCCTTTTTGTTCAAACTAATTGATAGTCGAAAACTAGTATCAAGGAGGTGTGAATTTAGTCTTAGTTTGTAGAAACTATTAAAATGATAAAAATGGATACCGTATTAAATCGTCGAAGGCGCCAATTTACGATAAAAATTAAAAATTACGATTAAAATTGTTCAATTTGATTTTGTTATAATGGAAAACCCGTCCTTTCCTATGTCAAGAGATCGTTAACGTTTGATTGACATCTCGACACCTTGTCAAGATATATAAGGAACGCGGAAGTCGCGCGCGAGCTCTTTCGTGCCTGAAATTCCGGACAGTGAACATCCAAGAAGAATTTAAATATAAGGTAAATAAAAAAAAATATCAAATAACAACATTGTAACTAGTAATTTATAACGTCTAAGCCATTAATTTACAATACTTGAGAAATTAATTTACAATATTTAAGCTATTAATTTATAACATTTAAGCCATTAATATATAACATATAAGCAATTAATTTATAACGTCTAAACTATTAATTTATAACATTTGTTGAGATATGTATAATTTTCTGTGTTGGACTGGGTTAAATGTGTAGTAGAGATACTTGTAAGTGAATATCAGCGTGTGGATGTATGTGTGTGCGCGGCGTCTCGAAAACAGATGAATGTAAACTGTTCAGTCGGTTAACAGAAATATAATACGTTATATGGTATGCCGTTATAACGTATTACGTTATATGGTATGCCGTTATAACGTATTAGGTTATATGGTATGAAGTTATAACGTATTACGTTATATGGTATGACGTTATAACGTATTACGTTATATGGTGTGACGTTAGAACGTATTACGTTATATTTTATAACGTTATAACGTAATACGTTGTATGCTATGACGTTATAACGTATAACGTTATATGCTATAACTTTATAACGTAATACGTTATATGGTATGACGTTATTACGTATTACGTTATATGGGATGACGTTATAACGTATTACGTTATATGGTATGGCGTTATAACGTATTACGTTATATGGTATGACGTTAGAACGTATTACGTTATATGGTATGCCTTTATAACGTAATACGAAATCGCCAAGGTTGAACCTAACTATTTTAGCGTTGTTTTCGTCGAACCTATCCTTATCGTATTTGACGCTTGCTTCTATATTCTTTATCGCCTGCTGTCTTACATTTTTTTTTTTTTTTTTATTTATTTGTTGAAATTACAATCAATTCTTGCGTTGAGAATTTTCAGTAATTTTTCTGGCGTGGCGCAGTGACATGGCTGTTTATTTACAATAAGTTAATACTTATTATAGATAGGTATAATTTATAAGTATTATAAGTAAGTGCATATGCTCAATTTGGATAATTAAATGAATCTAACGTTTAGGTCTAGCGGGTAGTGCCTCTTCAGCCTGCGAATCTGGTCCGTCGTATCGAGTAGTCCAGTGATTAGGGGGTTTCGGTGTTTGTTGATTCTTTTGCTATATCGGTCGCTATATTTTGCTATTTCCTCTTTGACGGTGGGTATCTTGAGGTCGCGGTGTATTGTTTCATTGGTTACATACCAAGGTGCGTCAATTAGGGATCTTAGCGTTTTCGATTGAAAGCGTTGGAGTATTTCAATGTTGGAGTTACTTGCTGTTCCCCATAGTTGGATTCCGTAGGTCCAGACAGGTTTTATTACGGTCTTGTAGAGGGTAATTTTATTGTGTATGTTTAGTTTGGAGCGTCGGCCCGTGTGCCAATAGAGTTTTTTTAGTTTGTCCTTTAGTTGCTTCGTTTTATCTGAGATGTGTGTCTTCCACGTTAGTCTCCTGTCCAGGGTCATGCCCAGGTATCGGACTGTGTCCCTGCTAGGAACTGTTGCATTGTTGATGGTGACCTGGGGGCAGGTTTGTTTTCGGAGCGTGAAGGTTACATGTGAGGATTTCTTTTCGTTGACTTTGAAGCCCCATTTGTGAAACCACTTTTCCATGGAGTCGGGACTTCGCTGGAGAGTGGATGAGGCTATTACCGGGTCTGCGTGGGTAGCTAATAGCGCTGTGTCGTCTGCAAATGTCGCTATTGTTATATCGTTTGATATAGGTAGGTCGGCAGTGTAGATGGAGTACAGTAGGGGTCCGAGGACACTACCTTGGGGTATGCCGGCTTCTATTGGAAATGTTGCGGAAGTGGCGTCTAGGCATTTAACCATGAATTGTCTATTGATTAGGTAGGATTTTAGGATGGAGTAGTAAGGGTGAGGTAGGATCTTTTTAAGCTTGTATAGTAGCCCTTCATGCCATACTTTGTCGAATGCCTGTTGGATGTCTAGGAAAACCGCTGAGCAATATTTTTTCTTTTCGAGTGTTTGGCTGATCGTATGAGTTAAGCGGTGGATTTGCTCTACTGTAGAATGATGTTTTCGGAAGCCGAATTGGTGATCTGGGAGTGTTTTCAAGTTCTCTAGGATTGGAAGGAGTCGGTTCGTGAGCATCTTCTCGAATAGTTTGGACAGGGTAGGTAAAAGACTGATTGGGCGATAGGAGCAGGTTTCGTATATCGGTTTACCGGGTTTAGGGATGAGGGTAATCAATGAGATTTTCCAGGCCTTAGGATAGTGTTCCAGGCGAAGGATAGCATTAAAAATCGATGTGATGAGTGCTATCCCTTTTGTGGGAAGTTCCTTGATTGCTTTATTGCTTATTAGGTCGTGTCCTGCTGCTTTCTTGGGGTTTAGGCGACTGATTGTTTCTATAGTCTCTGCAGAGGAGAAGGGTTCGATAGGAGGGGACATTTGGAAGGGGGTGTGCAGGTATTCAGTAACGTCCGCGGCGGCTTTGGGGGAATGGGGTTTGAATACTTTTGACAAGTGTTTAGCAAACAGGTCGGCTTTTTCTATAGGGCTTCGCGCCCATCCACCTTGCGGACGGCGGATAGGTGGGATTATTTGTGGGGGGCGTGTGAGTTTCCTGGAGACCTTCCATAGTGAGTAGTTGGCGTCGGCTGTGGGGGATAAGCTGGCGAGGTATTTATGGAAACAGTCGTTTTTATAGTTTTTTAAGGTTCTGGATAGCTTTCTAGTTGCGTTGTTAAGTTTGCGTTTGTCCTCCGGTGTTCTATGGGTCTGCCATACTCTTCTTAGTCTACGTTTTTCTGCTATTTTTTTTTAGTATGTATTGAGGATATTCTTGTTTGCTGTTAGATGGCTTTGTCGGTGTGGAGAGGCGGATTGCGTTTATTATGCTCGTGTTTAAGTATTCCGTGGCTGCTTCGATATCTTCCTTTGTTTTTAGTGGGGTGAAGGCTGAGGTTGAGTGTGTAAAGACTTCTCTGAAGAGCTGCCAGTTGGTGTGTTGGTTGTGAATGGAGCCATTAGGTGTATTCTCGATGATTGCTGTCTTACATGGGAGATATTTACTTCTCTTTCTTCGATACTGTCGGGTAGGGATAAGCCGTAGGGTCTCGCTGTTTTACCGATTAGTAGTTCCAACGGGCTTGACTTAGTCACGCGGTTGGTGGTACAATTCAAGGCCAGTTGTATTTCCCCGATCGCGTCTTGCCAGGACCGCCCGGTGGTTTCTATTGTTGTGAACATGTTTTTTAGCGTACTCATAATACGCTCTACCTGTCCGTTGGCCCTACTAGCTCCGGTCGCAATCAAATGGAGTTTTATGTATTTATCTTGACAAAAGTCTCGAAATTCTTTGCCCGTAAAACATCTTCCCTGATCCGCTATTATCCGGCAGGGACTGCCGAATAAAAATATAGTACTTAAGTGCTTTAACGGTACTAAGGAAATCTACTTTACGAGTATGATGCAGATATGCGAATTTAGTGAAGACGTCGACCAAAACAATGACATACTCTTTCGAACCACTTTTACCGCTTAGTTTGCCCGTTATGTCCACGTGAACTGTATGCCAAGGTATGCTGGTCTTAGGTATAGGATGTAATTCAGCTTGTATTTTACCTGAACTGGCCTTCGAAACTTGACAAGCGTGACAGTTCTCTACGAATTGGCGAACATACTCCGCCATTCCTTCGAACCAGTAACACTCGTACAGTTTCTCAAGCGTTTTATCCCAACCTAAGTGCATAATTGACTGTTGCACATGGTTAATAACAGACCACCTAAACCCTCTCGGAACGACGGGCAGGCAGAGAGTTCTATCTTTTCTCTGTATTTTACGATGAAGGGTGCCGGACCGTAACTCATATTCTCGTATGAGCTTCCGCGAGCTCTTCGTTCTGTAATTTATCGACGATCTCGGAAATTTGTGGGTCGCGACGTTGTTCCGCTAGTAGCCAATCGTCGGAGATTTCGGTTAGGTTAATTTCTTTCTCTACAATTTTGCTGAACGTACTGCGATCCAAGTCTACGGGATTTCGCGAAAAGAAATCTACGTGGGCCATTCGTTTACCTTCCCGGTACATAATGTCAAAGGTAACAGTTTGCAGGTAAGCCCACCATCTGTAAACCCTGTCGTTCAAGTGTACCTTATTACTGGATGCTTTCAGGGAGTTGCAATCGGTGACAACGAGAAATTCTCGTCCGTGTAAGTAATGACGGAAGTGCTTGACGGCGTTTACAACTGCTAACGTTTCCAATTCGTAGGAATGATACCTAGATTCCGCAGGGCTAGTTCTTTTGCTGTAATACTCCACTATTCGATTTTTACCTTCGACCCTGTGCATTAAAATGGCTCCATATCCTTCAGAGCTAGCGTCCGTATGTAGTTCTATGGGGTAATTGGGGTCAAATATCATTAGCACCGGCGCGTCAGTCAGGACGGAAATTACCTTTTATCTTATCTGTTCGTGCCTATCCGTCCAAGGTATATTCTTGTTACTCGAGGTAAGTGCGTACAGGGGTTTCATTACTTGTGAAAATTTGGGAATGAAGTTTCGAAAATAAGAGGCCAAACCTATGAATTGCCTAAGTTGTGTGACGGTCGACGGTGCAGGTAAAGAACTCAAGGCTTGTATTTTACCCGGGTTTGGACGGACTTCTCCGTTACGAATTACATATCCCAAGTAGAGTACCGATGTCTTTAAAAAGGAGCATTTTGAAAAGTTAAAGGAGAATCCGGCTTTCACGAGGGTATCTAATACGGTGCTCAACCTTTCTAGGGCTTGATCTACTGAGTCGGCAATAATTAGGACGTCGTCCAAGTAAACAACAACGAACGAATACGCGAGGTCGCCTAAGGCGTTGAGAATGGCCCTCTGGAAAACGGATGGTGCATTTTTCAATCCGAACGGCATAGTCACGTACTCGTATTGCCCGTCGGGTGTAACGAACGCCGTATATTCCGTCGAATTGGGATGAATGGGGATTTGGTGGAATCCGCTGGCCATGTCCAGGCTAATGAAGTATCTCGCCTTCTGCAATCTCGCGATTTGATCCGCGATGAGGGGTAGGGGATACCGGTCCGCGACCGTATTTTTATTTAATGCCCGCAAATCTACGCACAGTCTATCTGAGCCGTCTTTCTTCTTTACAAGTAAGATAGGGCTCGCGAACGGTGAGTTGCTCGGCCTCACGATTTTTGCTCTAATTAACTCGTCTATTCTCTCACGCACTATCCTACGCTCTTCTTCGCTAAGTCGGTAGGGACTTCTTTGCACGGTAACATTAGGATCGATTAACCGTATTTCTAACTGGCCCGTGCTTACGCGAGTACGTGGGAAGCCCGTAATGAATGAATCTTTGAATTTCTTGAGGACAGAAATTAACCGACTTTTATCATTACCAACCACGTCAGTGTCAACCGCATTGATATTGATCTCGTCCTCGGAGGTTTTACTACAGGCATTAATAGTCTTCGTTTTACAAATATCGACGCTATTCCGTGTAATAGTTACATCAAAACCCTGGCTTAAGATCTCGCGGCCAATCATGATATCATAATGCAAGTGACTATCGGCCAGAACGTGGAAGGTTATCTCCAATGTAAAACAGTTAATGCGTACCGTAGATAAGATCTGGGATGTACTCTTAACGCAGGTGTTTCCTATTCCTCGCATAACTACTATATCTGTCGTTCTCCTACCGGAGAATTTCGGAGCGACAGATTCTCTAATTAATGAGCACTCGGCTCCGGAATCGAAGTAAAATGGGAACGACTCACCCAGATGACTTAAACTACCGGCTGGGGACTCCACCACGCAGGTGTAACGTCAATTCATATCAGAGACCAGGCCATACACCACGGACAGGATGGCACCCAGATACCTGCATATCCCTGACGCGCACCCTCAATAGTCTTAAGTGCCTACCAGGGGCACTTGGCATTTTTATAGTTAAGGTCGTTCGGACCAAGCGAGTATTTCCTGTCGTAAATTCCGTCCCTTGTCCTTAGATACCCCCACCCCTAGCTTTCTTCAGACACAGTATCGTCAGTAAGACTTCACTTATTCTGTATCCTTAGAATAGTCAACATATCTATGTCGGTCTCTACTCTTATAAGTCGCGTACTTAATGTATCGTTGTAACTAAGTCTGACATAACGTGGTTGGAGTGAATTGTGATTTATGTTAATTCAGTGCGTGTTACATTGTGATTGCTGAATTCATAATAAAGGTTGATTAAAACCAAGTTAATAGTTGTGTTACGACTCAACTATATTTTATTTTCACCAACCAACCCAAAAATTACGTGACACAGGAGTTGACTTTACGCTCATCCTTGGGGCCTGGTCTACCGTCCCGTCGTGCCGGGCAGTTAGATGCGATATGGCCTTCCGCATGACACCTGTAGCAAACCGCCTTGGACGGTGCGGCCGGTCGGCTTCCTTCCTGGCGTCGTGCATCCCTCTGCTGTTCATTCTGCATCCTCTTGCGGCAGTCCTTTATTCTGTGTCCGAGAGTACCAGTAATGACACCTCGTCTGGTGGCCCGATAACTTGCGTCGCTTAGCTTCGGGTTCCGCCGGTGCATCTCTCGGCGAAAATGTCGACTCTTCTTCGTAACAAAAGGGTCGCATTTCGCTCAGAAATTGGTCCTCCGTTCTGATATCGCTCGTGAGGGCCAATCGTTTAAGACGTTGGTCGTGTGGAATTAATATGTAGAGAGTGACAGCGTTAAGTATTTCGTCTAGCGTAGAATGTTGCCACCGCGTCTGCAGGAGGGAACGGACACGGCCGGCAAACGCCCCCGTGGATTCGCCCGTTCCCCGCGATTCCCTGGATACCTTGATTAACGATGAGGACGTCGTCTCTCGGCCACCGAACTGTATAAGGAATCGTTCCTTAACTTTAGACCAAGTAACTTCTCCGTCTCCCGTCATTCGTGCCAGCCAATGTGCTGCAGAACCCTGTAGAGAGTCACTTAAGGCAGAGTATAGCGCGTCATCTCGCAGGGGGTTGTTCTGCATGGCCCTACTAACAGCCGCGCACCACGCGGCTGGGTCGGCACCTGCGACTTCTGGGTTAAAATGTGGTAATTTGGTGATTCCCGTATTTGGTCGTTGCATTAGCGTATGAATTAGGTTGTTCATGACAGCGACCTGCCCTTCCAGCGCTCGCAACCGTTCTGATCCCACTTCTGATGTCGGATCGTCACTGGGAATGGGGTTGTGGGCGTCAAATGAATCTTCTCGAGGATTAGCCATTGATACGGTACACACAGGCGTAGTTTATTGCAATGATAGAATTATTACAGTCTTGACAATTGATCACGGCAGTTCGGCACTCGCGACACTAGTGACGATGCTCTCGGGCTCAATAACGAATCCGCGGCCAACGGGATGACAACAGAACGTACTCACAAAGTCTAAGTCTGAAAATAATCACTGATCGCGAAGGCGTTACTCTTTAATCGATGAGATCGCGAGCGAGAATGCCTTTCCCGTCCCGATGATGCCACAGAGGAAAATTATAACGGGGTGTGTCTAAGGATACGAGATCATCGGATTCGTCGAGAAAAGCCTTCGTTCAGAAAGTAAGGGAAATTGACGTTGCTGCTAATTGGTCAATCTCCATATCAGTGGTTAGAAAAAGATGCTAGCCGCCCTCGAGGGAAAGTTGCTAGTGGGAGACGCCGCTCTTTGAAAAATATGGTTTGAAGGACTTTAGTTAACTAAACCTTAAGATTTATAACGGGCCCTCGGGCTAGCCGAACATGTACTGCGGAGACGCATCGACATCTGGCAATCATCTTACTCGAAGAATAGGGTCTGCGCGTGGCGAGCCACGGGACAGAAACCGTTGGAATGTTTACTGTCGCGTGTCGCCACGAATATTTCTTTTAAGGAGAGCTATAGAATTACTCCATACCTTTGTTAGACAAAGCGTTCATCCCGTGACCGCGGCTACGTTCGGCGACTGACTGTCGCCTCGAGCCCAAGCTCATTATCACGACTCTCGAACAATTACAATCGGGTTGAATAACTACAATTGTTCAATTACAGCTATAGTAGATTCTAGGTTACAATGTTGCGGAATTATCCAAAATTCCAAAGGCTCCGGTGTTCTTTCATCTCCGAAATATATATATAAATTATATTTAAGAAGTTTGGGATAGTTTAAAGATGAAATAAATTGCTTTTTAAGTTTAATCTCTTACTTTCGACGAAATCAAGTTTCTCTGGAATTTGGTGGAGTTTAAGATTTGATATCGGTGTCGTAGGAGTTATGTGACACTTTAAGGTGGAATAAATCTAGCGAGGAGTTTAAGGTGCGGCAAAGGAGCGTGGAATGTTGCAATAGAAATTTATTGCAGTGTTAGTGCATTGGTAGATTGATCAAATTTACGTGTAGCGTGGGTAACTAATGGTAAATATTTTGCAATGTGTATAATTTCTCAGTAATCTGAGGTTTATAAAATCTATTGACAACTAATGGAAATTGTTGATTTAACAGATCAATTTTAAATTCCTCGTTAATCTAAATTTTTTAATCCTATTTACAGCTAAACCTTACGACGAAAAATTAACGAAGTGGAATAAAAATGGCATTGTGATTCTTCTCGTCGTGTATCGGTGTCACATCAAATTTAAGAGACAGTTTTACTTGCGGATGCTGCGTGTTACGTTGGTGAAGTCGACGAAAGCGTAAAATAGGAGCTCGTCCGAAATACACTAACGCGGAAGGTTAAATTTAACGCAAAAGGCTGAGAAATTAGTCTAAAACTCGAAGTTTCATTGGTACGACGCACTTGAAACGCATTCAAAGAGGTCGGCGACCTCGAAAGGGGATGAACGCAACTGTTTCGTGGGAATTTCTTATTGTGGCTTATTTGGATGAAGCTGCTTTAAAATCAGCGCTGGATTCGTCTGTTTTTTGCCCGGAAATCATAAAATGTTTAGGCCAGGCGACTCCATGTACAGAAAATGTTATGTCCACTTTTTACGTCCGTAGAATTCAACTCTTTACTACTATGCACTTCTTCTCCAAAAAAATATCGCGTTTCAATATTGAAAAAAGTTTCAATAATATACTATCCATTAGAAGAATGATAACATGATAACCTTACAAATTATTAGTATTAACAAATTCTTATCGTCGTATAGAAATGCCAACTATTGCTTCGGTAAAACAAACAAAGGAATTTTACAGGTAAATTTTACAAATTACAAGTCATCTTATAACGCAAAATACGACGTGTAAAATTGTCTCAATTTATTAATAGTATTAATAAATTATTATGATAAAAGATGCAGGAATCTTAGCCTCATGAGAAATTAGAGATGAAAATGAGTGGGAAAAGATTAATCACTGGTCCTCCTAAAAAGATGCAGTCCCATGGATGGATGGTTGTGCGAGTATTAAAGCAGCGCAAAACCGTTCCCCGAATTCTCATCCCGGACGTCGTACGACCAAAGACAAAAGCAACTCACTCGAGGGCATTGCGGAGAGACATTCATCGAGGACACAATAGTATTATTCCAGGAAGTGCTAGTTCTTCCTAGATTCCGGTTACAATGTTCTTAACGCGTGGAAATTAGTCTTGACCAGGAAACATCTATAACGGCATGTATTTTCTGCCGTGATTGTAAATCTGTTTGGAACATGCGGTTTGTCCGTTAATCTAGGCGCTGTTGTTCAATTGAGTCAATATTATTTGTTGGTAGATTAGTGTGTGCAAGAGCGCTCTATCCATTATTGACCAATTCGAGCACGTATTGGTAAATTTCACACCGGCAATTACGGTGAAATCGTTCGTGGTCGCTGGAAATTAGCAGTATCGTTTGCGGTCGTGAGCTGATTGACACTGCGTGAGCGGGGAATTATGTGAAGCAGCTTTGCTTTGTCGTTTCATGCATTTAATAGGTTTACGGCGGTGGACAGAGTTTGTAAAAAATGAAGACAAGGCAGAAAAAGATTATTTTTCATTTTTTACTATTAGATTATTTTCAAAGTGATCTTTTCAGTGAAATATGATTGACAAAAAATAAGATCTATAATTGAATCATTATAGAAAATAGAATAATATTGATAATAAAGAAATAAAAATCAATTATAGAATAACATATAATAATAATAATAATAATAATAATAATAATAACAATAATGTGGATAGACTTTATGTTTACTTTTATATGTATAATGATACTGTTTGATCCTTGAATTAAAGTTAAGATTAACGTTGCGATTATGATTATCCTTTGTCTGACTAAATATATTTGAAGTATCAATTACAGTAGAATTTTTGAAAGATTCTTGGCTGTTAAACAAAAAACTGGTTCCTTTATATTTCGCTCAATTATCATAGAATCGTGAAACTGACTTTCACTTCAAATTTTGTCTGTTTCAGGAGTAACAAGTACCTGCAAAAATCATCCATCAGCCGGATATGTGCTGTCGGAGGGTTTTCATTAGCATTCCCGTCTTTCTAACTGGTAAGAACCAATTCCTTCAATTCTGTCAACTTTAACCTTTTGAAAGATACTAGTACATAAGTTATACGTTTAATTTTTCTTGAATTCAGGCATGAATCTAAAAGATACTGTGAACTATCTCTGAGTGTATGAAATCAGTTTAGAAATCCAATGGAAATAAAGTTAATTTTAACGCCGAATAGTCATTATTTTTCTTAGAAAAATAAAAAATGATCGTCCTTTAGGGAAGTTTTAACAGATTAATTTATAAAGAGCTGAAACAGAATATTCATGTCATGCATGAATACGGCTGGTGGATGGATCGAGATCTAATCTAAAGTTTATGTTGTGTCATGCTAGTTTACACAGCTATCATTCGCTCGATCGATCGTTAAGCTGTTGAACTCGATTCAAGACGGACATTTTGACTCTGTTCAGAAGAAAACTGCATTTTAATAAATTTGACGGAATAGAGATTATGATAGACTACAATGTTTTTTTAATTATATCATAAAATTTATTTATTTTTTTTTAATGTCATGTTAGAAACTTCAAATACTGTCCAAAACTTCGAACGTAATCGTTTTAGAAATTTGTAAATTACTTAACGACCAAAAATATTGAATTCTCTATTGTCTGAAGATAGATTCTCTATAATTTAAGTAATTTATTCGTCGAGAATTGATATATAAAGACTTAAATAATAAATTAATTGAAAAATAATTTGCGACTAGTATTGAAAATTTCAATGAAAAGCATATGTATATAGTTTACGCTTCGAGAATTATATGTATTGAGAATATGTATTTGCGCTGATTCTTTGTCCCGCTTGTTATCGCATACGTGTTATAATGATCCTCTAACAATGCTTTCAGGTATGATATTGTATACATTCATCCAGTTTCATTCGACGCCGGTGTCACGTAAAATGGATACTTGGGTTGCGAGAGAAAAGAAAGCTGAGTCGTAGCCCAACTATTAATTCTCTTTTATCGAACTTTATTATAATTTTGGCACTTACAGTAGAATAACGTTGAACAGAGAAAGGGGTGTTGTACAAGAACAGCAACTAGAACGAGAACTCCCCGGGCTGGGTGAAGTCTCGGCTTATATACACCCTGGCTTGGGGATGTTGGGGAGTTTGGTGTGGATTCCAAGGAGTCCGAAAGTCGGGGTTGGGGCCTTATCTCTGATGGGGACTAAGATGCGTCGCGGCGTTGGCGTCCGACAGTCGGGAGTCGATGTCTTTTCTCTGAGAGGTAATTGGTGTCACACCGGCAATCGTTACGTCGGTTTTCATAGGCCTTGGCATCGTGTTTTGTGGATGCGCAATGGTCCATAACGTCTTCGTGTGGCAGAGGGTAAGAACATATCGCTATTAAAAAAGAAAACGAACACGTTCAAACACGTCTAAATCATCTTTTATGTGTATTTTACCCGGAAATCATTTTATCGTGAAATTTTGTTTTTCAGAGTTACCATAATTTATCTGGTAGAGTTCATAAAAATTTTTCTGAAATCAATTGCAAGCTTTTAGGAAACCAGGATTTTTCACATTTTTAAGAAGCGTTATAATTATATTGCTGATCTTTATACGTTCGTGCGAAATTGAAAAGTACGCAAATGGCGCAAAATGCATAAAATGCGCTAAAATATACGTATATAAGAAAACAAATCTCGATTAAAATTTTATTTCTTTGATTATGTTCGTAAAACTACAAACTTGTATAAAAATACGCATTCTAGTTATAAGTGTTAAAATATTCGATCTAGTCCTTATCACATTCATGAAAACCTCCATTTAACCATTCGTTGTATCAACAAACATTCATATGCAAAACTTACCACCTACCACATCCTCCGCGTATTAATATAATCCCCTTTTATAAATTATACACTTTAGAATGGACTGGTTGGGTCAGAGTCATATAAGCTTACAAGTTCTCGAGGAGTTCTACCGAAGTTACATTTACGTTTGCATAATTTCACCGAAAAAGATACTCTGTAGAATGACAGGTTCGTTTGTTTATGTGATCCGCGATCGCAACTATTTCAAGGGGATTTTATAAATAACCATACACACGATATTCAGTGTATTTTCGTATTCTCGTTTATTTTTAGGAGATTTGTAAAACTGTTGAACAAAATAATTGAGTAACGATTATATTTGCTGAGAAAAAGTCTTTTTCTCTGTACCCCTCCTTCTACTTCAAGCATGTAGTATTGACAATAAGATTGACAATGGCTGAAAGTAATCCAAAAGAGTTTTCACCATGGTTATCGGTAACGAAAAAGATTTGAATCATCTTTAATACTTATTCGTAACTAGAATCATTTCAACTAAAATGTAAATTCTTATATTATAACTTTTTTAATTTGTTATGGCCCCTGACTACAACCTAACCTATCATTCTTATTTCGTAGGAGAAGACGAATGCCGTGAAGGCGTTAGCGCGCGAACAGTGCGAAGCGGCGGTACAGCTGCAGCGTCAGCAGCAGCTGCAACAGCACCAGAACCAGCCCCAGCTACAACAGCAACAACAACTACGTGGCCCGTTAACCATCCACCATGCTGGCTGCCCAACGAAAGTCGGGCCCGTGACGAACCAACTAAATACCAGCCACGCAATGCACGGCCGAGCTGCACAGTACCAACACTATCATCAGCATCATCATCATCGACACGTGTCAATGTCCCCACCGCCCTTGTTGCTCTCATCGCCAGCTCCGATCGCGGCGACGCACAATCATCAGAACGTGAGCGGACACAGAAACGTGGTTACGCCACCGGATACATCAGCAGATAGATCGCCACCGAGTCCTGGAAATAAGCTAAATAGATCGCAGCATTTGCCACGGGAAGCAACCGGCAGCGTCAGTCCTGGTCTTCCGGCTGCCACATTGGATCTAAGTAGCGCAGCAACCACCAATAGTCCGCATGAATTGTCCACGTTAGTTTAGAAATTTGGTCCGAACATTATATCTTCACATAGGATTGGAGATTAATAGTTGATAGTTAATTTACACATCGATCTTTTTATTTGTAAATTGGGTCGTGGTTTAGAGTTGGTTTGTAAAAATTCGGTCCTAATTGTTAAATGATGAATATTGATTAAGAATAATAGGCATTGATGTACCAATCTTTTTTTAACTTATATACTTGAGCACACGCATTGGAGATTTCACTTTTATTCAGTGAAACAGCAACTTCATTACTCGCTTATTCAATACGGCAATTGCATATATTTCATGGACATTTTAACAATGTTTTGAATAATTTCTAACGGTACAATTGTGATGAAGTGAAAAAGATCGTGATAAGAAACAGAGAGAAAAGTTGCTCGTTAATGAATATTGACCAGAAATAAAGTAATTTCTAAAGAATATCCCGAAGACGTCGTAGATATTACGAAAGGAATGATTAATTTATACCCGCCTGTATCTTGCCATTACCACACTATTATTATTATTATTAATATTGTTAGTAGTACTTGATTACATTATTATTAATATTAATATTATTGCCTTATTATTATTAATGTTATGGAACCTCTAGTCCTAGGTTACTTTCGCTGCCACGAAAGGATAAGATTTTTTGACTAGTCGAATTTTTGACTATTACGTGTAATTCAAGTTTTCCTGTTGCGCATGCGCAGTAGAAAGAAAGTTAGCGGAACTCAAATCTCGAACTATAGAGAGTTGAAAAGTAGTAAAAGTAAAAAAGCACGAATAACATTTGTATTTGTGCTGGATTAAGTTTGATAATTGAAAATTGAGTTTGATGATAACATTTTTTTCGTATTCGCTTTGGTAAATATTAGTTTTATTTAAAATTGAACAAAGCATTTTATGTTTTTCAAATACGGTACATAATCGTAATATCGAATTTTGTAAACTGATAGTAAGAAACTCTATAATTCGAGACTGGAACTTTGATCAAGTTCACATTGAACGTAAACTGACTTAATTTTGTTATTTAAGCGTGTATACTATACGTGTTTGTTCCTTCTTCTCTTGTGCGCAGGCTATAGCTTAATTACTTCCAATAAACGCAGTTATATCGAATCAATGACCGATACAAATTTAGATATTAGGATTATTTAAACAAGAGATTAAAAACTAAAAAGTATTGTTTTTATACTGCATATGTACATGTGCAATATGAACGACAGTTTGTGTAATAATATGTACCCCTCTTCTTAGTTTACTTTTGTATATTTTGCGACATTTGATATTAATTTTATGAGGAACGTACTTACACTTTATCTTTGTAATTAAATGTGAAATGAAAGAAAAGAAATGACATGAGAAAAGGAAATTCGATGTATGAGTATATACGAATTGACGGAATTAAAATTTAACGCTATATTTAAATAGAAAACGTGAAATATCTTGTCATCTTAAAATAACTTGATCATTCCTATTCTTTTACATAAAAACACTTTTCGACTGTAACTTAAGAAAAATGTCTGCTAACGTGAAACGTGCCAGAAAAAATTAACAACTTCCATTAAATTGGCAAATTTCTCATTAATATCGTAAAACTCGTGTTTACAAAGATCAGATCAGTGTACATAATATACAAAACAAATGCAGAATATATAAATATAGCACATACGTTCTGAATTATATTCGAATTGTGCAGGGTAACCAAGTGAAAATATGTAAATTTCACGATGTGTAATGTACACTTTATCGAACTTGTAAGTAGTGTAGAAATAGAATATTTTACACGTAACAAAATATACAAACGACAATACACAAGTTAAATTATTTGTTAGATCCATGTATAACAAGCATAGTATAAAAGTGTTTTAGCTTTATGTACTGGTAATTATGAGAAATACCAACTTAATAGATGTATTTGGTATGTACCTAGTTAAGAAAACAATAAATTATTCTGAACAGATAAAGCGTTTAGTAGCTTGTGAAGTATGAATTTTCGAAAACGTAAGTATTTTATATCTAAGTAGTTAAGAAACGCGAGCAAGGGAAATCAAACAAAGGAACAAAGTCTTTTGTTTAAAAATATTTAATTTGTTGTTCTATTATCCGAAGTTAGAAGCGATAATGTACAAAATCTGAATAAATAAGATTCCTCAATATTATTGAATTTTAATTCTAGGGTAAAGTAATATATCCGCATATTTTATTTATATACAATATGTATAAATAATGATGTGATTTGACTAATTTTGTTGAAAGAATATTTGTACTTTTTACGTAAAGCTTCAGTCTTTTACAAACTTTCTTGTAATTAATAAACCAGTAAACACAATATTAATAAAATCTATTAAAATTATAAACCAACTCATAAGTTTTAATTTTAGTCCTTAAAGGTTGAAATATTTTGCCCCAATGTCGAGACATTTGTTTTAATCCAAAACATTACTATACTGAATCGATAATGTTGCATGTGCCACGAAAATGATGATAGTGTCAGATAACTTGTTGTGAAACGAAAAAGCATTGCATGTACATTTCTGTTGTTTTGTTGACCATGAGTTTGATGATCTTTTAAACTTGCCCACAGCTAAGAAATCAAACAGTATATCTAAACGAAATTAATTTCAAATTATTTTTTAGGTTCTAAGCTTTTATCTAATCTTTCAGAAGTTGCAAAATTTATTCCACAAGAGTCTTTTTTATCATAACCAAGTACACATCTTAAAACCATTTAAGTCTTCCTTAGTAATTTCTTCTTATCTTTAATAGTAACGAAAATAATTTAGATGAACGTTTTAAAATTGACACCCTGTATATTAAAAATAAAAGATATATTTTCTTCATAATTGGATAGGCTTTTTACAATGGCAATGTACAAATATCAAAATTGCAATTATACTATAACATATGTATATATATATAAGCTTCACATTTAAACACAAGATTCTTTATTATATTTTTTTAATACCAATATTTTAATAATTATAACAGGGGTTTTTTAACAAGAGATGTATAACATTGTATACAAATTTTCAAAAACCTATAGATAATTTCAGTTATGCTCTTGCATCATTAATTGTTGATGTAACTCTTACCTCAATTCCATCTAGTTCCTTAGACATTACTATTTGACAGCCTAGCCGTGACCTGAAATTAAATATTATATAACTGAATATGTCAATAAATATATTTATTGCTATACAAATTAATACTAATACACAATAAGATTTCTATTTATCCATTTGAAAATCAACATTGTAAATATGCTAATTCCAACATAGATTTGTAATGATTATAGGGTCATAAATAAAAAACTATGAAAATTTATTATAATTTCAGTTTCGTAGTATTCAGAGACAGCGATTTGAAATTCTACATTGAGATGCAGATTTCGAAATACCCAATACTAACCTGTTTTTACATAAATTTAAATAGAAAAATTCACTTTATAAAATATTAAAAGGTAATAGAATTAATAATGTGAATGATTTGATACTGATTATTATGAACTAACGTATCTGTTAATTCATATGCTCAATCCAACATGTCTAATTCTTCATCTGTTGGTTTGTCAGGAAGTGCATCATAAACTTCTTTCGAAAATATTAAATGGCACGTACTACAAGTTAATGTTCCTTCACAAGCACCTATATCAATTATATTTTAATATTACAACATACTTATATAATAAAGTATCAAAAGTTAAAAATAATAAGAATATTAAACTTGATAAAAATGAAAATTTTCAAATATTTTCTACCTCAAAATTATTTATTTTAAATTAAGTAAATTATGCTTCTTTAAAACATACCATATCCATCTAAATCAATTTCATTATTTACTACTATGCCTAATATAGTATCTCCAACTTTCCCTTTGCTTTGATTCTCTCTCCACTTGCTTTAACAAACGTTATATTTACTCTGAAAATAATATTTATGAAAGATAAAAATTATCTCAATATAATTATTTTCTTTATTTTTTGTGTTTCTTCAATTAATCTTCTCTTAATTATACCTTAATTATATGTATCACTTATGATAATAGAAATAATTTAAAAATAAGATATACTTGTCTTAATAATACATAAATAAAATTCGTATATCATATATTTATAACAGTGTTATATTTTTAGTTGTTCACTGTCAATGTTGTTCTTATTAATACTATTCTATTAATACTATGTTATTTTTCTAGATGTTGTACTCCTACAAAGAGAAAAATTTCTTAGACATTATTATTAGCATTATTATTTTGACACCAATTTTATATTGGAAGGTAAGTACTGAAATTCTATTAAAAAAAGAAGGAAAGCACAAGAAAATTTGTATCACTTACTCTTGTTTTTCTGAAAGTGGTTGCGTGGTCGATATTCCTCTTGTTGCCTGCAAAAAGGGCAACGTTGTGTTGCTTGTATATTTTGAATAATTTGATGCAATACCGAGAATTGATCTCGAAAATTTTTGTAATTGATTTACTAACGCCATTCCACTGTCATAAATATCATGAGTATGGGACACCCTGACCGAACACCAGATATTGCGGAAAATATCAATTGTAGATCAATTGTACTTTGTACAGAAACTTTCACGGCATTCTTCGGCTGCTATACTGGGACGTTCCTTTACTGTGATAGGTTATAAAACGATTCCTAACGCAAGTGACGTATCTCTACCGGACACGTGCTCTTCGGGCCACACGTTTTATGATACAAGACCAGCAAAATGATCAATGTGTAATTTTACATATCTTACATTTTTTCCAAATGAAATATTGTTTTTATTAAACGTTTAAAACCTCAGGCAACATTTATTTCATCTGATTTCAGTTTTACAAATATATATCTATAATACATATCTGTATAAATTACGGTCTGGTTATATCAAACAGGGACCGACACTCGCTAGGGAAAACTGCCCAAAAATTGAATCGTAAAAACCAATATGAAAGACAACAAATTTCTCGTTCTGCGGAACAAATAGAAATGAGCAGAGTATCTTTATCTTTATCTGAGACATTCAAAGCGTATCACGCATACGCTAAACCTGAAGAAAACTTTCTTGTCTTCCATGTTCATTTTTCCCTTTCCATTTCCGAACGGTTTCTTCTATATTTATTTATATGTTCGTGATTGATGCTATTGACAACATACAACTAAGGGGAAATACGAATAGTAATAGATAGATGTATAATTCATTATGCAATTTTATAGAATTAAATCTTATTTATCTTCAGATATAAAAACTATATTTACCAGCTGAAACACTAACGCATATGCAGTATAATATAATCTACTTAACAATCTCGTTTTAGTTATAATATGTGATTAATTCTTTTGCTATTTCGCTATAAACAGTTTTTTGTGCATACAATATTTTTTTATAGTATTCTAATATATTGTTAGATATTGTAAAGAAAGTAAAATACAGTTATTGAAGTCTGGGAACATTCAATGTTAACCTTGCTTCAAAAAATAATCTTTCGAATGAATGGGGAATAGATTTTTAGTATTATAGTTGGTATAATGTCATCATTGTTTACAATGTGTTAGAGTTAAAGAAATGAGACAAATTAATATTTCAGAAGCAAATTCAATATTTAAATGATGTTATTTTAAAATGGCAGATGATATGAATGTTCTTTTTATACGAGGAAATGGAAACGTATGTATGGTAATGGAAACGTAATGGTTTTAACATTATTTTAGTACAAGATCTTAGCATAATAGTAATTAACAGTATCCATTACCTTTTAGTCAATTTTTGAAAAATGACATATATGATAATTTGCAATAGTTTGATAATAAAATACTTGTATCAATATTAATAACATATAATTTGCTATCTCAAAAGGATACAGACACAGCCAATGATAATGTTTGGGATGATAGTGCATTAATAGAAGCATATGATAAAGCAATAAATTTAGCAAAAGAAGAAGTTATCAAGCGAATGGGAATGGATGTTGGAAATTCTCAACCGAAAGAAAACCTACAAAATCTTAAGCAGCCTAAACACGCAAGTAAATTACACAAGGTTGTGATTTTGATAGAATATTACAAATTTGATACAGAATATTATTAAATATATTGATTAAGAAGCAAATTATTTTATTTTGCTATTTACTTATATTTATTTGTATACACATCTTTTCTCTATAGAAATGGATCATAGGAGCACCTTGTCGTGCAATATACTCAGAGGATGGAGAAATTTATGAAGCTATAATATAAAAAATTTACGAAAACAATGGCACGTGTGTTGTAAAATTTGTAGGTAATACCTTTAGCATGATGGTTATGTCAATTAAGAAATGTACTAAAAATACATATATATATGAAGTAAAGGCTTTCGCATAGTCTATCACAGTGTCATTCAGCAGGTCCTTAACTGGGCAGGAGTACCTGTCAATGTCTATGGGGAGACCCATAGATGATATAGTGGAATATAGGGTCATGAACCATAAACATGCATGTTACTTATTGTTCATTATTAGCTGCTTGGAATATAATTCTCCTCATTAGACGAGTGATTATTACTACATATATCAAGGCAAACATTTATACATATACATTTATGCACGGGAAATTCTAATACATTGCCTGTAAGGACGGTAACTGAATGGCACTCAGTCATTCTATTAAATGACAAAAATTTCTTTTACTCTGTGTTTAGGCTATGGTAATACAGAGAAAGTCGAGTTGAGTTCTCTTTTAGAATCAGAAGGTTTGCAAAGTCAAATAGCACAACAAAAGAAAGCTTTGGAAGAGAAATTCAATGAAGAGAACGATGAGACTTGTGAGACTAATTTTTCTACAAATGTAAATTCGAAAAAATATAATGTAGAAAAAATGGATTGTGACTCTGAAGAAGCAAATGCGTATAAACATCGCTTCATACCGGGACCATCTTTCAATTCGATGACTGATATAATGCCACCTGCACCTCCTTTACCACCACAATTAATGGCCAAGTAAGTACAATTTAAAAATTCTAATGGAATGCTGAATACTTCTAATATTAATAAGTAATTTGGAATAAGTTTAACATTTTATTTGGAAAAAAAATACGAAATTTTAATAAAATGTACTAGATTACCAGATAATGATACAGACGCACTTTCAAGTATGTTGATGTCATGGTATATTAGTGGTTTTCACACAGGTAATTATTTCACATAAGTATTTTATTGTATATTAAATTTTCAATGGACTATGTTATTTCTTTTGTAGGTTATTATCATGGTTTGAAACAAGCAAGAAACAATCAAGAGAACAGGAAGAACTGTTGATTATATCAATTTTTTCAATAACAATATAACGATAATATAAGATATTAAAATAAGATATTATAATAAGATATAAGATAAATATAAGATATTAATATAAGATAATATAAAATATAAAACTCATTGTATTTATTTACTTCAATTATTTGAAATAAAGAACAGCTTTATTTTCATATAAGACTTTATTTTTTTAAAAATAATTACTAAGATAAGAAAAACTAAAAAACATATTTTTGATAAAATACACTCACATATATATGTCGGGTTATAATTAGGATTTAAGGCGCGTAATGATCCTTTGTTTGAATTAGCCATTGTTTTTCGAAACAGAGAATATATTTACGCGAATAAACAAGATTTTACAAAATATTATGAATAATGAGTTTAATAAATAATAAGATTAACAAACGATAAGTTTAACTAATAATTAGATTAAAGATTAATAAGTTTAACGAACAATAAGAGGAATGAATAATATGTCTTACGAATAATGAATTTAACGTATAATGAGATTAACGATTGATAGGTTTCACGAATAATGAATTTAATTAACGCTATTAACAATGTTCCGGGGTTCAAACGAATCCACCGTCAACGGGATAACTCTTTACTATGTGTAGAATAATTTTAAACACAAAATACAATTGCTGAGACACTCGGTAAATTGCTCGATGTATCACTTTCCAAGGCGATCACACGAATGAATATCTGATGAAAATCTTTTTCGCTATACGACTGCATTTGTTTGTTATATGCTCGCTGGAAACATCGAGAAGGTTCCAATCGTTGTTGCTAGGCAATTTCTGTCAAAAGTTTGTTGTATACTCTTTGGAAACATCGAGAAAGATTCAAACGCCGTTACTAGGCAGTTTCTGTCTGGAGATTGATTCCTAATACAACGTGTGTCCCATTATATCGACATCTCTAAAGTACAATTCTATGTGATTTCTAGGGAGAACAATACAACCGATCCACACCTTCGTCAGGCAAAACGTTTATCCCGTGACCGTGGCTACGTTCGGCGACCAGTTGTCACCTCGAACCCACTTTCGCTTTCACAAATATCAAACAATTACAAATGACAATTGCTTAATTACAGTTATGATAAAATCTAGGCTAAAGCATTAGAAGGCTTCCTCAAAATTGCAAAGGGAAGGCTCCGGTTTTCCTTTCATCTCCGACATATATAATACAAGGATATAATACAACCGAACATTTTAAACTTAGCCTATAGCGCGTGCGCGCACACACACGCACACACATGACACACATGACACACATGCGCGCACACCCATGCGCGCATACACACGCGCGCATACACACATGCACACACATGCGAATGATTTCTCGAACGATAATCCATTTATTTATATTTTTCAATATCTGTCCTTACGATTGCGTATTTATTTGTTCCACGTATCATATTTATCTATTTGCATAACTGTAGGTGACATTTTTTTAAACAATTTTGCTAATATTTCATAACTTTTTCATTCATATTTCAAAGTGGTAACAGGTGTTTCTTTCTTTTCAAGTCTCCTCCATATCGGGCTTATTTCTAGTAGCCACGCTTGCTTACAAAGCAATTTTATATCTGCACAAGAATATCTTTCAGTACATTTTACTATGTGGTTTACAATATCTGTATTTTCTAATAAGTGGTTGCTAAGGTACAATTTGAATATACCAAGTCGAGCAACTTCATTGGGTAATGATACGTATATTTGCTTTTCGAGACGCCTGAGTAAAGCTGCATCAATGCCCCTAATAACATATTTACAATAAATATTATCGTTCTATTATACTAATAATAATGAAGGAATACTTCAAACAACACAATAACATATTTGGAATTTGGAGAAATATTACGATATTTTCTACTTAGAAAACATTGAAATAACGTGATATACGTACCAAGGGGAATTAGTTGTAGCCAGAAGAACTACATTAGAATTCTCATTAGACGCTAATCCATCCAATCTAGAAAGAAGTTCTGATCTGAATCTCTTTGCAGGT
This sequence comes from Bombus vancouverensis nearcticus, assembly GCF_051014615.1. Classification (NCBI taxonomy): domain Eukaryota; kingdom Metazoa; phylum Arthropoda; class Insecta; order Hymenoptera; family Apidae; genus Bombus; species Bombus vancouverensis. The sequence goes on along the minus strand of NW_027468921.1, from coordinate 745,230 downwards.
TCAGACAATATACAGTCTCCTTTATTTGTGGCGATCCAGTCAATCTCGTCGATAAAAATAATTGTAGGCGAATGACTATAGGCAAGTTCAAATAAAACCTGTTCAGTTTAACAAATGTATTATTCATTAAATATTATATTCGAAATTCCTTAAATTCATTGCCTCATCACGAATATGATAACATTTCGTTTTCCAAACAACTATTCTATTTATATATAAATGACGAAAAATAAAATCAAATCTTTTTATACCTAGAATCTCTCCTTCATAGACAAAGGAACAAAGAAACTTACATAGACAAAGCAACTTACACGTATATACTTCTCGGAATCGCCTCTCCATTTGCTGACCAATGAGCTGGCAGTTATGTTAAAAAAGGTGCAATGGCATTCTGTCGCGACTGCCTTCGCTAACATCGTTTTCCCTGTTTTGTATATTTCTTGTAAACACGTACAGAAATGAAAAGAATGCGAGTATCTTACCTGTACCAGGTGGGCCGTACAGCAAAATACCTTTCCAGGGGGAAAACGGGCCATCAAAAAAGATAGGATACTCAAGGGGATACACAATGGCCTCCTTAACAGCGGTTTTACATTCTTCTAGGCCTATAACGTCATCCCAATGTACATTTAATTTGTTTACTATGATCTCCTGTGACGATACAAAGATAAAATGGCGTCTTCTCTATATTAAGTAAACGTTACGTAATTTGATATTTGAAGCGTTACTGAAATCACGTCATCGTCGATATACGTTGGACGGTTTATCGACGGGAATTTTATCGTTTAAAAGCTTTACGATACGTATATTAATCGAAAATAACTTACGCATGAGATGTCCTCAGCAATCTTTCGTAATTCCGGATTATCTGAATAAAGCTTTTCAATGCATTTCAATATCTTCGATTGCATGGATTGTTCCATTGGGACGTTAAATAGCTCTTCTGATGAACGTCCATCACTCTCATTGGGGAATAGTGACGTCACTGTCATTGCGAGATTAATATGATTCGTATTGTCATCAGTTATCTTCTGCTGTAGATTCGTCTCTTTCACAGGCTCACTTCTCGCTTCTTTACTAACAGATTTGGCTTTTGTCTCAATACTTCTACAAACACTGGATCATATTGTAATACGATACGTTGAATACGATACGTTGAATACGATACGTTGAATACGATACGTTGAATACCGTTTAATATCGTTAAATAATTTAAATTCTTACGTTTTGCTTGCATTTGTCACTTCCCTCGTCATTTCCCTTCCAGTTATTTTCTTACACAATATGGGATATTTTTGAAATTTCATCTTGTAATAATTTTCATACTCTGCAACGATAATTTCCAAATCGATGTTGTCGCAGACCCGATGTTCGGGAGATAGACGAGCTTCCCGGAATAATACATCGCTAATGTCTATATACCTAAAGAAATGTAGTTTTTAATTAATTATAGTTTTTAACCGATTAAAAATATTTTTCGCAATGACTGAACACTATAAGATAACCATCAAACAACTGTTTTATCTCTAGGTAAGACAGGCAAAAGAATGTATTTACTATATAAATCCTCGAAGATAATTTCTTGTCTTCTGCTCTTTAATTTCCAATTTTTAGATGGATAAGAATAATTTGAATTTATATTTCATATATTTGTTTATAACTAGTTAATCTACATTATCGATTGAGTTATTCTTAACTACTGAATTACCGATGTCGAATTTTCAAATTTGGTTTCGCCTTCTCTTTCCACGATGTCCACTGATTTCTATTTCGATTGGTCACTGACACTATTCAAGAGAATTGGAACTAGGAATATATTTTAATTATAATATACTCACCCATTGTGTTCCAAATAATCACATACAAGGTATAATATGTTCCGATGACGTTCCGAAATACGACTCTCCTCCTAATATAATTATTTTTTCATTACAATAATAAGTTTTTTCATGTAATTTTTTGTTACATTTGCGAATTCAACGAGTTACACATGATTTTTCATGAAACACGAACGTTAAAAATATTTGATACAGCCTAATTATAAAAATTGTTAGAAGCAAAAGTCATAGATACTATGTGCGAGTATCGCATGAAACGAACAGCTATTAAGAGAACTGCAGCAATATTACAAATCAAATAACAAAACACACTCGTCTGTGACGTGGAAATTCTAAAATCTAAAATCTAGAATATTCCTTACCTTTTTTCGCAGATTATAAAATATCTTATTCATACTACCTTGCATCGATAAATCACCGTTCATAGTGACACTTTCAAATCGCCTATCGTTTCTCAATGGATACGAGAATTTCCGTTTATTACTTTAAAAACAACCCGTCCATTACGTTTCTCTTAAAAAATTCTTTCAACTCCGTTGAAAACCGAGCATCAAACAAGAGACAAACGATTTGTTGCCATGGAAATGTTTGGTTCACACATAAGCAACGCACAAATATAATGATAGAATAGCTGAGTGTGTGTACTGTATAGTAAGATGGATGCAACGTGGAAATAGAAAGAGAACACCATGTATAGATACTTCCTGTTCTTGTTTAATCAGGCATGCACACTAGTGGACACTGACGCTGCTCGTATACCCCTGTTACATATTTCCTGTACAAGTGCGCGTCATTAGACAAGGACGGAACATCCTCTCTCTACTTCTCTATCGCGTTTTTAGTTCGCTCACGCGCTCTGTACTTATATCTATTACATTTCCACCATAAGCAGCGGCCGTGCAGTGACTTACAAAAGTTCCGAACGGTTCCATCCTGGGCGGACGGTTAATTGCGTTCGGTACTTCGAGGCAGGAAGGTGAGTACAGAATCGCTCCTCTTAGTACTCTTATTAGAAGTGTTATCATCGAATATAAGTTTTTTCAATAAATTCTTATCGTTTTACAATCTTTCTAGAATACAATGACGTCAGCAATCGATCATTTTCGCGAATTTATTGTAAATTAATTGGGGGAATATCTGGAGTTCTTTATCGGTTTCGACTGTAAAATCAGCAACTATTCGAATTTTTCATTCATAATTGTGACGTTTTCGACTCTTCCGTTGCCAAGACCCTCTTGAGAGATTTTTGGCACGTTCCATCACCCTTGTTAAACGAGTGCACATTGGTGGATATATTGATTTTAAAAACCAATACGTGAACGAGGTTTATTATCTCACTGGGACAAAGAAATCCGTTTTATTCGCGAATTTTCCGTGTTTCTTCTTAATTTTCGTGAGTGTCTGGCGCGGAGCATTATTTGAATGAACTTTTCATCGTTCAGATTATATTTCGTTTAAAAAGATTGAAATTGATGTCGAGAAGAAATGAAACAAGGTGCTCGGGCATTCCATCGTTTCCCGGGGAAAGAGAAATATGAAAAAAACGGTCGTTCTTCCTTCTGCCATTTTCGTCCATTACCAAAATGGTATGACCCAAATGTCCCGGGTCGTGAATCAATCAAGCGAATTTTGAATAATTTTTGAATAATATCCAGTTAATAATTTGTGAAACAAATTAATTTCATTTTATCGTTGGAAACAAATTAGTTGGATTTTTCTTTCTTTAGCAGTTTTCGCCGGAGTTGACCTGACGTGCTACTTCAGTTTCCATCTTCGCTTCTCGAAACTTCCAACGTCCTTGGTGTTGGAGTCTCCTTGCCCAGGTGAGTACATAGCTTCTAGATACTCGTCGCTGTTCATCCTTACGAGCCTCTCGAGCTTTAGTTGTCAATTGTTATCGTTAAAGGAAGAGAAGCTCGCGACAGATGTTATCGAACAAATCGTTTGTTCTCGAAAAGTTCGAACTTGTTCGTTGCGTTTGAATATATATGGACGGACGCCATTTTTCATGACATCTTCATGATTTGTCATGTCGTGAGTATAGCTTCTGACTACCATATGTTTGTGATTTATGTGAAATTTGACCACTATACCGTGATAGAAAAATATTTCCAATGAATTATAAATATTTTACATTGTGAATTATAAACATTTGTTAGAAATTATATCGTACTTGAGGTGAAAATGAACCATATATCTGCTTATGGAATACGAGGTAGTAAATCATTCGAAACATAATAACGATTAATTAAGTACATATACAATAACGTTTACGAATGAATATTGCGAATTATTGTATGGCTTTAATGCGGTATTTAATGTTTTGATTGCGGTCTTTGAAATGGTATCATAGGTGCTGATATAATATCGCGCGAAAAAGGAAAGACCAGTGGTTAATATTGCATGTGCACCAGTGCGTTGCGCTCGTCGGGGGTGGTTTTGACGCCGGTGCCGAGGAGAGACGCAGAACGTGTTCGATCGACCCGCGAACGTAGCCCGTGCTCATACTGCGACAGAGTTCGTTTCAGTTAGGCTCAGTCGCTGTTTGTCCGTCGACAGCGTATAGTCGCGTCGGCCTACGATTCCTTTTTTCTTCTTGTTTCTTGCGAACTCTCTCGCAACAGCCGTTCTATACGTACGCCGCCAGTATATCGCGTGATCATCGTTCCCGTTGCTTCCCTTACCCTCTCACGTCCTTCGAAGAAGACCTCCCTTTGGTTTTTCCTTGTTTGGAGGGAATTCATCGCTCGGACACATGGACTGCGAAGCACGAGGGTTGATCGAGGTATCAGCGTGATGTACTTTTCAGGTTTCATATTTCCTCTATGATACTTTCTAAGGAGAATTTGGAAGATATACATTTTTAGGAAATAAAGGTTTTTATGGAGTCATCGATAGGTTAGAATTTAATTAACTCTCTTATAACAGGTATTCCAATTTTTTAATATATAAATTTAGTTTCCTCTATGGTGTTAGAGAACATAATGCGGGCATTTTATGATATAACGAATATATTCGTATATATTTTAGTTTATTCATTCGTCAAATTTCCCTAGTAGGCCGGCCTGCAGCTCACATGCAGCACTTAGTAAAAATTTGTTTTGTTAGAGGTTGGCCATTCTTCTTGCTATAAAAATATCGTGAAGTCATATCATATGATAAAGCACCTTCTGAAAGCTAGATGCTCGATAACGAGCCTAATGATTCTCGGTAGTTTGTAATGTCAAGCTTTGAATTGACGAGATCGCTCTGCTGTCAAACCGCCGTCCAGCGGCGACCACATTCTTTAACCACGTTCAAGGGGTATATCACGCTACAGAAACCATCAAAGGGTTTGCAAGTTAGTTGCCTTTTAGAAGTGGGGCAGTTGGTTGTTACATGTAATCCGTAGTTGCTGGCTGTTCTCCTTAGTCGCCATACATCATAGAGACGACAGTTATAGTCGCCAGTTGTCCTTGCTAATGGTTGCTTGTTGTCGCTAGTTAGTTCTCGTTATCGTTATGTATTCCATCAATCACGCGAAATTTAACGTATGGGAATTTATTCTTCTTTATTCTTTCTGTAGGGAGATTTTTTAAGACGAGGAAAATATAGAATATTTTAAGACGAGGGTAAGGTTTGAATTTAAGTAACTGTTTTATGATACAACAAAGTGGAAAGACGATTTAATTTTATAAAGTTTAAGGTAATTTTTTAAAAAACTTCGAATTTAAAAGATTCAAATAGATATCTTAAACGTAATTAAACCCTCCATATCGTAAGAAATTAAATGAAACTGCGCAACAAAGTTAATACATTTAATGTATTATTTTAAACATTTATTTAAAAACATTTATTTAAAATTAAAGTGTAGGCGTCGACGCGCGCGCGCCATTCGAAGCATTTGTCAGTTCGTTACATCTGCGGTAAAAGTTGTAACTACGAAGAAGCTTAACATATGGTGCGTCTCAAGACGACAGTAAAAAGTATTAAGAGATTTTTCGAGATTTTTTCTTTTAAGTTTCCAAGTACTTTTTCTATTTAACTTCTTTTTTTTGCATTTTCTAACAATATTCGATAAATAGAGACGAAATATGACAGTTCTTAGTTCCGGGATTTATTGGTTCGAAAGTTACTTCAAAAGTGTTTCTGGAGTTCGTGCGGTTAATACTTTTAAACTACTGAGTACGACTTATTCCGTATGGCTGGACAAATCTTTGTTGATACTGTAAGCGTAACTGGTCCGGATATTGTCTTGTGGAGATAGAAAAATACACGAAGTATTGATTGAACTACATATTTTTTTAATTCTTTTTTAATTCTTTTAGTTCTTCATATATTGATAATAAAACGATATTCCGCTACTTTGAGCACAATATAGTAATGTTTAAATAAATAATAAAATTGACGTATTTCGTCTTCATGCGTCGATAAGAAAATGCAAAAAAAGTTAAAGAAAGATGATGCGCAGACGCGAAGTTTAGTCAGCAATAATATTTAAAACCTCTAAAATATATTGTACACATTTATTTGCAAATAAGCTCAATGAAATTGAACTGTAACTGTGTTTCCAATAATGTCTTCCGTGTATTGCTCGCCATTATGTCGGATTAACAGCTCTAAGTGATCGACCTTAATCACTAAATGGCGGCCGTGATTCAGTGGTATAGCTTTACATATGACGGACATCGCAGGCGCTTGTAAGACGTCCATTGTGAAACGTTTCCAATAGCACCGTTTATGTGATGGTGAAATCTGAATATATATGTCGGATCACGATTCGAATTTTGGGCGCGCGACGACTCTTCATGTGGACTAGCCATCGTTTCACAAAGCCGAGATTTTATTTACACGTATATACAGGTCTATCACTAAGCTTAACAAATAATAAGTACAACTAATAATAAGTCTAACAAACACTAAGCCTAATGAATAATACGATCTACGAATAATTAAATTAAATAATACTATTAGCAATGTTTGAGTTCAAACGAATCCACGGTCACCGGGATAACTCCTTACTAAGCGAAACTAACTTAGACGCAAATGCGATCGTCGAAAATGCTCGATGTATCACTCTCCAAGGCAATCGCAAGAATGCCAGCCTCGTGGAGATTTTTCTCCCTGTACGATTGCATTTTGTTTTCTATACCCGTTTGGAAGCATCGAGAAGGTTCCAAACGCCGTTGCTAGGCACACTCGTTGGAAGCATCGAGAAAGTTCCAAACGCCGTTGCTAGGCAGTTTCTGCCTGGAGTTTTGATTACTAAATACAATGTATGTCCCATTGCATCGGCACCTCCGAGGCAACATCACACGTGGCTCGGCCCGCTCTCGAGGCCGCATGCCGCCACAACCACATTTCTCGGAAAACACATACAACCACTCCAGACCTCCGTTAGATAAAACATCCATCCCGTGACCGTGGCTACGTTCAGCGACCGATTGTCACCTCGAACCCAATCTCGCTTATTACAAATCTTAAGCAATTACAACTATAATAAAATCTAGGCTAAGGTACTAGAGGATGTTCCCAAAATTTCCAAGGAAGGGCTTCGGCTTTCCTTTCATCTCCGACATATATTTGACTATATATATTAACTATATATTTTCCCTAGGAACAGTAAGATTTTAACGATACAACTTTATCAAGAGATCTTAATGTCATAAACGGTATCGAAACTTCGTAATTAATACTGTTAAGGAAGAAAATATTGGTAATCTCCTCTAACGACGAGCGCTTGATATTCACAATTAGAACTCGATATCTTAGCTTCTTATAATATCCTAATAAAATGTTATTTATCGATTACAATTGTCCTGTCGTATTTTCTTGTGTTTGCTTTATAAATGTGAACTTTATTCAAAAAGAGTTCATCGATATAACGGTATTGAAGAGAACTACTCGAGAAACTATATCTAGCCCTTGGATGGAGGGATTGCTTGCTTCTTACAATCGAATAATTGGAGTGTAACTAGAAACACGAACGGTAGTTTAGCAATGGAGAAGAACTTTAGAACGACAGCAATTTTCTTCTTGTTTCTTTGAGAAAGGCACCGTTCATTTTATGTTTGACGAGAATGGGGTTGTTGGACGAATTTGATTAAAAAGGAAAGATCTTTAACAAATCTATATTTTTGATTTAATTTTTTGAAAATGCAATTTTGCATATACCTATGTGCAATTATATACTATAATCGCAGGCGTTTCTTTAAAATGATGTACCATTGAAACAAGGCAAAATATCGTCGAATTCTTCTAGATTCAATTTCTCAAAAGAATGGCTCTATTGATTAACCAAACATAGTTCCCATAAGCAAGCATATACGTACTTCTCAGAAAAGATAGTTATATCTAGATCAATATTACTCCCCACAGTGACCTATATGTCAAAGAAAAAAAAGACACATCAAGTATTAAATCATACTACTATTACGTCCACTATCTCTACAACTCCTCTACTCTTGGAAAAGTCTATCTTATTCAAACGTAACGTAACTCAAATTAAATCTTTTCCATCATCATAAATACGAAACATTTATAAAATTATCATCTTCGATTGTTTACTCAACATCTAGCTAACAAAATCTTCTCCATCGCCGTACCCCTTAATCCTGACCGCGAACAATTAACGTATGAATAGTTAATTTATTAAAATTTAAACGACCATTTTACGCTACTTGTACTCGAATGATTTTAGGATCTTGCTGTATCTCTTGCACAGTGTTATACTGACAGGCGAGAAACATAGAAACGTAACTTCCGATCCATTGATTTACCCTAAACAGACGATGATAGGTTATACGGTGGACGCAATACAGAAGCGTTTCCGATGCAATTCGAAGGTGCGTTGTTACAATGGAGTTCAACGATCCATAATGACTATTTCCCCGCCAGCTACAGCCTGTAATAACGGAATAGCCAATAAAGTATATCCTGTCGATTTAATCGTTACCCCCACGGTGCACCGCGCGCACGGAGATCGGATCGGTGATTTTCACGTGATGTTTCGCAAATCGTGAGGCGCTCGCGTGATTCGCGCGTTTTAAGCGTTCCCGCTCTTCCCGTCCGATAGAAAGAGAAAGGGAACAGGGGGTGGAAGGAAGAGGGAAGATACGTGATGCGGGTTCAACCTGCCGCGGGAACCTTTAAAGAAGGTCGGTGCAACGGGAGAGATGTAATTTTAATAAATTGGAGAACAAGTCATTGTAAAAGATGGATGTTCAGATGTTGGAGATGCAGCAGATTTACGACTCGCTGGAATTAAGTTAGTTAAGGTGTTGAAAACCTAACGTCTTTTCAAAGGCGTTTACCGCGTTTCTTTTCAAATCAAAATACATACACACGATACGTACAATGTATGCGCCTAAAGTTTTAAAGTTAATTTCTATTCAAGGAATGGACTGTTTTATTATAGGTTTAGGAAATTGAAAAGAAGCAATTGCTTGTTTCTAAGAAAGAATCGCGAGAAGTACAGTTAGAAACTGTATTGTGAATCACTTTTCCTGGTTTCCGTAACGAGGAAGTGAAAAAAAAAACGCAGATAAGTCAGCTTTTACCGCAGCTAAATGGGAGATACGCAGGTACGAGTCGTTACAGTTTTGTCGTTGCAACGATTCCCGCTGCGTAATTTGATAATGAACAGTTGAAAAATAGCAGCGTTGTGTCCGTACTCTTTAATATCCCATTATATGGAAGTTAACGACCGGAAAATACACCGCTCGACTACTTGAAGGAAGTAGCTCATGAGCAAGTCTTTTGTATCCTCGCAATGGTATAATTCCTGTAACGTCTCGTTCTCGGAGGATTTATTTCGTTGATTTGTACTTGTTTATTGCTTTTGTGTTTTCATGAATGGAGCATGTTGCATGCGAATCGTAATATGGTTTTAATGGCGTTTCGACTTCAATGATATCAGCGGCTGATTGCGCTTCCCGTAAGAAGCTTCCAATCATTATGTATTTTAGGAACAACAAATAAGGATATTTAGAGAACGAATTAATTATTCAATTGTTCGCGCAAGAAATACTCAGTACCTGTCTCTTTTTCGAAAGTTATAAATGCTGTTTTCAAAGAGTTCCTTAGCTCACCATAAACCAGATAAGAATCTTTGGTTCCATCTAGAAAAAGAAACCTTCAGATCAAACCGAAAGGGGTTCGGATTATATTTTCTAATCGTATTTGTATATTTCTTTTTACGGTCAGCTTGTCATCCACGTACAATCGAACAGAGAGTCCATTAATTATTTCCCTTCGACTTGTTTCAGGGGGAGCATCTCGGAAGCCATGCCGGCTGACGAGTTCGCTGGAAATCGAAACAGAAGCAAACCAAGACTGCAACCACCTTAACGAACCGCTATTATCACTGGCAAGGTCATCGGGCAGACCGGATCTAATCATGCTCACGCCGACCATGCTTCCTGTGCACTCGTTCCTCTTTCTTAACGACGTCAACCAGAAGATCGGGTGGTAAAAAATTCGAAATCGAGTTGATTGAAAATCTCAAGGAATATTAAAAAAAAAAAAAATACGAATAAACAATTTGATATAGAAATCATCCATTTTGGGCAAAGAAAAGAAACAATCAGAAAAAGGAATAACCACAGAAGCTCTGAATTTCATTGCTTCCTAATGGTACTTCCTTGGATATTTTTACATTCTGGAGGCGTGAACGAACTCTGAAAAACAGAAACGACTTCTATCGGATGATCGAAAGAACTACCTGGACACTGAGTATAATTATTCACACGTGCGGATGCCATTTCCGGCATGTTTCTCCATGAAGAAGGTCAGCTTCAGTTTTTGCCACTTGTAGATAGAAGTTGAAGTGGCGGACGTCTTAACGAGGTTGCTAGAATGTCAAAGAAATAGATGAGGGAAATATTATGAAGATATATTTATGAATATCTAATTGAGCATTTAATTAAGAACTTAATCGAAAGACCAAAAAAAGTATTTCTTGAGACCAAGTACATATCTAAGTATAATAGTCTTTTGTACTTACTGTTTAGTAAGAGGACTCGAGTAAAACGATTACTCGTTAAAAGGAACAATAGAATAATCATGCCTCCGCAGACGGTGGTCTCTGCTTTCATGCCTCATCGCGGAGAATCTCAGCGAAAAAAGTGTCCCGAGGCGTGAGCTGAAAGGTGGCTATGTAGGCTGCCTAGTGAATGCCGTCGCCATGGTGGAGCTGGCGTGTAGCAACTCCCTAAGTCCAGGAACCTAATCCCGCGTCAGAAAGACAAAATTCGCTACGGAGAAAAGTAAACAAAAATATATATATAGGAAAGAAGAGACAAAGATTAAAGGTCGTTAAGAATTAAAGGTAATTTAATGATAAAAGGGAGAAAGAATTGTGTAAAAATTCTACTGGGAAAGAAAAGAAAGAAGAAACCTTCAACGAGAAAGACGTGCTCAGAAGCGAGTCCCGCGTAGCGCCATGTAGAGGAGCAGGAAGAAGCGCAGTCTTCCTCAGGCATTCCAGCGTCGAGTAATGCTGAAGCATATCCTGACGGGGCAACCGTCGTCAGCGGGCTCCAGGCACCAGCACAATGACTACCAGGCGAGCTCGGGCTCGTTGCACGGCGGCCACCACCACCACCATCATTCTGGTCACCAACAGGATCAACAGCAACACCATCATTACAACCAAAACAGCAACGTTCGTGGAACGACAGGGGGGAGCCAAGGACGGGGAGTCGACGTTTACGACTCGGTGGTCCATCAAAGAGCCAACGTGCATCAGGCTGCCACCACGCCATCTTCCACTCACAGACACCCTTTGAATCATTCTCAGTTGAGCGTGAACAATCTTTCTCAACGATTGAATCACTCGCACACTCTTAATCTGTCCACGTTGTCCACGTCGAAGCATTCTGTGAACAGCGTCAGTCCTGTTGCCGGTGGGAATAACAATAACAATAATAATAATCTGTCGACTACATTGGGGGTGATATCCCCGGCGCCGTTGCACCAGGACAGCAGACCTAAAGCGAATGGAGGCTTTGATATCTCGAGACTGTCCAGATTACCCAGTCAGGCGACACCTTCGCCTGCACCTGCTCTTCAGGGTACGACTACCGGGGGACAGTTAACCGGTCCTGGTTCCACGGCGTACCCCTTGAACGCTTCCTGGTCGTCGTCAAGTCTGAAATAATTAATAAACAAAAGGCATCGGAAAATGTAGAAAATAAATTTGCCAAAGAAGAAAAAAGAGGTGTTAAACAAAAATCAATTTCAGATAGTGAAAACGAAACAACTGATAAGTTCGTCAACGAAGGGAAGTTCTTTTAACGAACACAGCTAGTGATAGCGATAGGTATAAATCTGTAGAAAATGATAATGCAGTAACGGGTGTAATAATAGCAACTGATGAAGCGAAACATAGAGGCAGACCTAGGAGATCGGATAAAGTCGAAGTTAAAGAAGATGAAAATACAAGTGTAAATTCCGACCAATTGCGGGGAGACGTAACCGCGAGGAGAGACGTCAACGGGGGTCGTAAATCCCCGTTACGATTATAACAATCGACACCACGAATTGATCGATCCCCTGATTTCCGTTGAGATAATAGGGGTGATTGAGTTTGTATAACACTGTGATTCACTGAATTATAAATTATATATTTCCAACACTTAGATTACACTGACGTAGAGAAATAAATAGTTAACAACTTGTCGCACGAAGATGTGATAGATATGTACGCTAGAGCAGGGCTCTTATAATGGAAATTAATGTATTAATGGACTTAGCACTATAATATATTTAGGAGAGAAGATGTATGTTCGACAACACCGAGAACCGACAAAAGATTTTCGTGAAGTATGCGACTCTCGCGCTATGTGTAGACTGCCGCGTTAGGCGTTAGTTTTTAGACTGACTGTCGCTCTTTTTCTAATACAGAAGAACAGTTCGGTGTGGGTGTGCCCCTGTGCCTAAAGAACGCGGATTCGTTGTTCCCACTTTCGTTAGGAAAAGTGAGGGTAACGAACCGCGGTGTCGATGGTCATGACCTGCACTACTGCTCGAAGGGATGAGTAGGAAGTCTCCTACCATCGTGGTGGATAGATGACTGTGTGCGTGAGGAAAACATAGCTTGTTTTATTAGAGGGCTATTCGGATTTTCCTAATGGGTGCATACCCGCTTTCTCCGTGTTTTAAGTACGCCTAATAAACCCAAGGACCTCTCTAAAAACCGACTGTGTTTCGAGAATATTTTTAAGCTTTAGAAATTCTTCAAGACAAACGGATTGAAGACACATGGCGAAACAATACAGGGAAGTGAAAGTTATGGTGGGTCCTTAGGTTTATTGAGGGTCGAAGTGACGTTACGCAGGCCGGTTGTTGTCCGGTCGCGCGGGCTGGCGCGGGCTGGCGTGCAGATGTTTTAGGCGGCGTAACAACAAGGAAGATCCTAGAAAATGAGAAGGGTGGATTAGAAGAACGAAGAAAACTCGAAGAAGATACAGAGACAGAAGTCAATTCAAAAGGTATATTAAATAATAAGTGCGATTTACTTGATACCGAAAGAGCTATTGAAATTAATGATACGGTTCAAGATATTAAATTCACTGAAGGTAGAAGCCGCACTCAAAATGATATGGAAGATGTAGTAGAAGTTTCACAAGAATTATCTAATAAAAGTAAGTTATCAGAAATAAGGATTGCACTTAACAAAATTGAATATACAAAAACTATTTTACGGAATAAAAAGAATTCATTAGAAAGAGAAAGAGGAGTAAGGGAAAAGAAGAAAATGTACAGACAGAAATTATTTCAAAAAATATATCAGATGATAAATGTGATTTGCTTTAGAAAAAAAAAAAAAATATTATCCACAAACTACATTAGGAATTTATCTATTTTAGTGGGGACAAAGAGAAAGGATAGAGGAGTTGATCAATAGAGTGTGGATTTTGAAGCGTTTATGAAAAACTTACAATTTTAATAAAATATTCAATGTGAAGTCTCTGTTATAATATTCAGATAGATAGATGAAAAAAAACTGAATTTGCATAATTACTCATGGCTTATTGATCAATCATGCGACTCGTTCAGAGGTAACTCGAGTTGTAAAGGCGACAATTTATTAAAAATGGTATATCTGACGTACGATGCATTTGCTCATGTTAAACTATTTAAATAAGTATAAAAATCACGCGAAAAAAAAATCTACTGAAAATAATGTTGAACTAGTTAATAATAATAAATCATATAGTGAAACACAAACCTTAAATCAAGATTTTAAGTTCAAAAAAAAAAAGAAGAAAGAAGTTGATAAAATGACAGCAACATGTAGCAGCAGGCGAGAGAAAATAAGCCAAATTTCTAAAAGAAGAAACGATGCTCAAGAACTCGGAATTTCTCGAGTGGATATGCTAAACAACGAATTTAATGAACAGTTGAAAGAACGTGAAACAGCAATAGAAGACTTACATCAAATGTTAAAGCACCAATCGGAAATTCATAAAGTTACCTTAAATGAAGCAAGTTTGAAAATAGGAGAACTGCAGAGTGCAGTGTATCAATGTGCACTAAAAATGCAAGCGACGTGACGATTACTTTTAGAACACCACAAGCACCACGAAAACACAATCAAGACCAAACAAGATCAAGTTCAAAAGTGAAGTTACGTGAGCTTATTACTGCTAACGACCAAAAATTGAATTACGATCCCGAGCATCAACTCGCTGATCTTCAAGTAGAATGTTCCGACAAAGACAGGACGACACAAGAGTTCGAGAAGCACATAGAGGACATGAAGGAGGAAGTGCAAAAATTAGAATTGCAACTCGACGAGTTACAAAAAAAAGAAAAACACACACGCACGTAAAAAGAGTTCAATCTTTTGGAATACAAATTGAAGAACTAACAATAAAATTAGAAGAAATAACACAGAAGAAATAAGTCACAAATATGAAATTGCCTGATGGCTGATGTTGATCGTTGACGTTTATAATGAAAGAATTTCGTCAACGGCGCCATCTGGATCCTTGTTGAAAAATTAAAATAGCCGCAACAGCACCATTCAGCTCATTACCCAGAGTAGCTCTTGTTGCTGAGTCGTGGAGGAATTCTTATCATCAACGACATAAACTATACCAGTTCCGGTAACGTTCTTCAGATGGTCCAGGCACTCGAACTCGCAACATCGCTCTCCAACACGGAATTTCTTGCATGTCTGTAGTAAAAAGAAATCGATCAATTGTACAGATCAATCGTCACTCGACTGCTCGAGAATTCAGATCATCCAGAGAATAGAATAGAGACGTGGAAAAATGTAGTGCGATCATCGCAGTGGGAGGAAATAGGGGGATAGGGACCAAATGAATGAACGAGATGTTAAGGACAACTGACGATAAGTTCTTCTTTTGTCGAGAATTGCATGTTTGTGAATGGTTTGTGGGTGGTTAGGTGGAGAGAATTGAAGAGTTTGGAGGTGACTGGAAGAGTGTTTTGGGCAAGGTAGATTGCAGAATGGTTGCGGTAGCATTGTGTTAATTATGGGTTTGTACATGTAATCTTTGTATGTATCACTACATACAACCTAACGTATATTTTTAATAATACATCAGAGTTTTAGTTATTTCATAGCTATGAATTTTATACTCTATAATCTTGACGTTTTATTTCACAGAAGCGTTTGAATATCCATAAAAATTAAATGAACCAATGTATTCATTATCTTATAGAGAAGATATATTATTTTTAATTATGTTCCAATTATTTATCATGATCCTGATTTCCTTATTCTGAAAATTTGAAAGAAAGTTTTGTAGTTTGATACTTTCAGCGACAAAGGGTCAATATTGCTTTAGTATATTTCGTCACATATACATGTATATCTATATGTCGGAGATGAAAGGACATCGGAACCTTTGGATAGCCCCGCAACATTGCAATCTAAAGTCTACTATAACTGTAACTAAACTATTGTAGTTATTCAATCCGATTGTAATTGTTCGAGATTAGTGACGGTGAGCTTTGGCTCGAGGTGACAGTCTGTCTGACAGTCTGATGAACGCTTTGCCTAACAAAGGTATGGAGTAATTCTATAGCTCTCCTTAAAAGAAATATTCGTGGCGACACGCGACTGTAAACATTCCAACGGTTTCTGTCCCGTGGCTCGCCACACGCAGACCCTATTCTTCGAGTAAGATGATTGCCAGATGTCGATGCGTCTCCGCAGTACATGTTCGGCTAGCCCGAGGGCCCGTTATAAATCTTAAGGTTTAGTTAACTAAAGTCCTTCAAACAGACAAACAGTCTTTGTCCCAACTACGGGAAGATAGGGGAGACATATTTTTCAACGAGCGGCGTCTCCCACTAGCAACTTTCCCTCGAGGGCGGCTAGCATCTTTTTCTAACCACCGATATGGAGATTGACCAATTAGCAGCAACGCCAATTTCCCTTACTTTCTGAACGAAGGCTTTTCTCGACGAATCCGATGATCTCGTGTCCTTAGACACACCCCATTATAGTTTTCCTCTGTGGCATCATCGGGACGGGAAAGGCATTCTCTCGCTCGCGATCTCACTGATGAAAGGAGTAACTCTTTACGACCAGTGAATATTACGCGTCCGACTTAGATTTTGTGAGTACGTTCATCTATCATCCCGTCGACCGCGGATTCGTTATTGAACCTAGGATCATTGTCATTAGTTTCTCGAGTACCTAACTACCACGGTTACTTGTCCGGTTCTATAATAATCGTATTTGCACTAGTCAATGTCTTCTCTATTGCATAACGACAACGTGTAACCCAAACGCAGATTCGTTTCACGCCCCTAACCCTAATTCTAATGTAAACCCTACATATATGATATGTAATTTATAAACAGAATTCATTGTAATGATATAGATAGATTTCTTAGATAGTTAAAGAAGGTAGTTGTTCGCAATCATGCACTTGACAACATATTCAAAAGTCATTGAAATCGGAAAAGATGTTACGGTTCTATAGTTTCACCCAATCAATATTTATTAATCATAAACGAAGTAGCTATAGATTTTGACAATTCCCAGTTAAACTTAAAATAATTATTGCATTTTTAAAAATAATGAAAATTTATTATTTGCATAAGCGATCTAATGATCATTCTTGCGTTCTTCATTGTAAATTAAAATAAATAAATTATACACTTTACTTTGTACCGCTTAGGACTGAATTATAACTTTACCGAAACAGTGCAAAGCATTCTTTAAAATTCTCTAAAATTCATTTGCATTCATTTCATTTATATACATATATTTATACATATGTTGAGTTGATAGTAAAAAGTACTTCAATGGAAATTATTTAATAATAATAATTATCTACTGTGCCCTGTTCTTTAAGGATTAAGTATGTAGTAGTTCCTGTGCTCACAGTTAGAAAATAAACTATCTATCTTGTCTTGTGCGTTCGGTTCCTCATTGTGTCTTTTGATGCCGTTGATGACACATATCACTTCATAGTGAAAAAAGCAACATTCAATCACGGACCAGCAACATACTCGAAATCTTATAAGGAAATTCAAGAAATTCAAAATAAAATAGAGTCGAACTCAATCCTAAAATCAAATGGAGTTATTATTACTCGACTGAACTATTTTCAATCAACTCTCATTGAGAATTATAGGTAAATTCTTTTGGCGTGGTACTGTAACAAGCAAAATTTAACATAATTTTGAGACGAAACGCGAAAGTAAATCGATAAAAAGGAGGGAGGGTTATATTTCCCCTTTCCTTCTTGAAAATAGGCCGAAATCACATTGAAGCGGATCAAATAGTACATATATACAATTACATAGTCAAATAAATACTAACAAAAGGGAAGCCAGCACCAATACCTTGGGCCTTGATATATGTTGACAAGGACACACTTCTGATTAACTTCCAGAAGATTTTAGCCATCACTCGTTAGTCCTTAAAAATTTATTAACAGAAGCATATTGCTACTACTATGTACAGCGTGTTAAAAAATTTATTTGTCAAAAAAGTGGAACGCTAAATTTCCTGAATGTTGAAATGGTTACCACTTCTAAGAAAATTCTACATCTGGTCTTTTTAGTTTTCTCAAGCACTGAAGCCATTGACAGCGCGTAGACAAAAGACTGCGACGAAGTCAGGCCATAAACAGTAGACAGGCGACGTTGGCTTCGGGGTTTTCAGTTATTGGGTAACACAGCTAGCGTGCGGATCTGGACCAGCTCAAATTGTATTCTTACTTATAATTACACTTCTATTTAAATATATTTTCTGTCTTACAATTTATCCACGTGTTCTCTCTGTTTACACATCGAATAACCTCAACACTGAACATGATTAACAAGGCCAAATTTTTTGCTGTTGCAAAAATCTGTTCTCTTAGGAACAGGTATTTAAAGTGTCCTGAATTTTTAAACTGATTTTGTTCATATTTTAAAGTCAGATATGTAGTATCGTGGACAGATTGCCTAAGAAATATCGGTTTTTTTTTATTTACCGTACCGTATAATCTACCGTACAAAGTTCTTGCATTATATGAACCATATAAAAACATAGACCTTCTTTACGTATTATTCTTCTTACTGCTTCTTGTGAAATTCCTACTCGATAAGCTATTGTTCGCAAATACACCAATAGATTTATACGTACACTGCACAAACGACACTTGCTCTTTCTTACGTCAATGTACACAATGAGCGTCGAGTGGAAATCAACCTAACCCCAATCGACGATCTGAAACTTCTACTTCACGCTGTGATCTTCCATCAGGTCTTGAACAAAGAACAATTCCCAGCACGCTTTCTAAACTTTATTACTTATTATTATGTTCATAATATTATTAATTTTGTATTAATACAATAATAATATCGTATCATTATTATATTATTTCTTTATTTTTCTGCTTGTATTGTCTTTTATTCGTAATATATTATCGCAATATAATAACAAAATTAGTTTAAGGGATAATGGAACCTTAAAGATTTTTTTCAAATGAACGGGTCATTTGCAAACCATGATTCTTTTTAGACATTTGTTCTTCGTGATAAGTACTATATGACGCGGTAAAAAAATTTGATTTTGAATATCATGTTTAAAATCAGTTTTGCGAATCATTTTTTCAACAGATCTCCGCAGATTTAAAGATGTAGCATCACCCCCCCCCCCAAAGCAATTACAAATAATTTTTTTAATACCTTGTACATTATATTCTGCCTATATGTAAATATATGTGACTGTGAATTGCAAATACGGACGTACGTGTTTATTTCCTAGTTTTTATTTGAAAGGAACATCACATATGTTGGTCGTTCCACTCGGTCCGCGAACTCTGCGAGTTCATAAAAATCTATTCCAACCCAATGTTCCATATGCGAGCGAAGCGGCTTCTCTAACTTTCGGCCAAAGAAACATTTCTAAAAATTTCTTGTTCGCTCGCATATGAAACTGGTATTAGGTTGGACTACTCTTTTTACGAGCGAGTAGAGCGAGCAACGAGAACAGTGTTTCTCTACTATATGTAAATGAATACTATACATTGTTTTTTATAAATATTTTTTATTGATAATTTCTTAGGGAATAACAGGCGATCGCTAAAATCTTCTAGAAATTGCTCAGGAAAATGTCCTTGACAACATATATCGAAGCGAACATCATTAGCAAAAACTCTGACGGATCATATATTTTTTAACAAGAACTTTAAGATAAAATATGCAAGAGAGCATTATTTAAAGAATTGAAAGAAGGATAAGTATGAGAGAGAAAGCAGGTTGTGACTTTTATTGATATAACTGTTTTACTATACTAGCAATAAGAGGAAAATTGAACAAAAGCTAATTAATTACATATATATGTCGGGTTCACATTATGATTAGGGTTAGGGGCGTGAAACAAATCTTTATTTGGATTAGACATTATTGTTATGCAATAGAGGAGATATGTACTAGTGTAAATATGATTATTACAGAATATGGCAAGTAACTGTGGTAATCAGATACTCGAGAAGCTAATGACAATGATCCTAGGTTCAATAACGAATCCGCGATTAACGGGATAACAGAATGCGCCTTCTTCCAAGGTCCACGTTGTACCCAACTTCCTTGTTTACGGTTCAAGTATTACTGAACTAACTCTTTGTTAAAACATAGAATATCCACCGAGCGTAAGGACGCTATGTAACTAGCTAATGTGACCTCACGAGGGAATAAGTCTCCGTCGCGTTGGGGTGTGTCTAAGGACACGAGATCATCGGATTCGTGGAGAGATGCCTTCGTTCGGAAAGTGAGGGAAACTGACGTTGCTGTTAATTGGTCAATTTCCATGTTGGTGGTTAGAGGAGGATGCTAGCCGCCCTTGAGGGAAAATTGCTAGCGGGAAGCGTCGTTCGTGAGAAAAATAGATTTCCCCTATCTTCTTGTAGTTGGTACAATGACTGTTTGTCGGTTTGAAGGACTTTAGTTAATTAAATCTTAAGATTTATAACGGGTCCTCAGGCTAGCTGAACATGTACTGTGGAGATGCGTCGACGTCTGTTAATCATCTTACCCGAAGAATAGGACTTGTGTGTGGCGAGCCACGGCACAGAAATCGTTGGAATGTTTACTGTCGCGTGCCGCTACAACTATTTCTTTTAAGGAGAGCTATAGAATCACTCCATACCTCTGTTACCAAGCTCACTATCATAAATCTGGAACAAATACAATCGGATTGAATGGCGGCAATCGCTTAATTACGGCTATGGTAGAATCTAGATTAAAGTGTTAAGGGACTTTCCCAAAATTCCAAAGGAGAGGCTCCGGTGTCCTTTCATCTCTGATATATATATATATATATATATATATATATATGCTCAGATTTCAGAGCTTAGTTTTAGGAGTAATGTAATATCGTAAGGTAGTTCGAATTAGAAATCAGTTGAAAATAGATAAAACCGAGTACGTCGTCTTTCTGTGGTTCGTTTACATTTAAGAGAGCCTGCGTGACTAAAGGCACGTAGTTGGTAGTTCTTACATAGGTATGAGGGAAACAATAGACAACGTTAGAAGAAGGACGGTTTCGCTATCCAAGGCGGGACGACCGAAAGATCAGAATGTGCGAGTCGAAAAGTGTACGTGTTGCGAGAATCAGAGCTAATTGAGTCGTCGAAGAGTAGAGTCGTGAGAATTGATAGAGTTGTTAGAGAGAGAGAGAGTGTGTGTTAGATTCGTTGTGACGAGGGTGGTCAAATAACTGTAAAGTTATTTGATATAGATACGAGTATTGCATTTAGTTTCCGTTAAATAAATATCGTTCTCTGTCCAATTTATATCCTTATATTCAGTTTAATATTAATAAATTGTAAGTAATCGGAAAAAAAATGCTATCCTTATTTCCACGATATTACAGTAATATATTGTATTTCCCAGATTACTTTCATTAATATTCGTCTTAAGACATTAATAACACTCAATTTTAATTTTATCAAAGCAAAATAAATATTTTTGTTTAATTAAAACTCTACTCCTAAAAAAATAAAACTTTTCTATTTATGCAAAATTGCATGCAATAAAAGTTTCAATGAATACACTTCGTTTTGTAACTGTTTTCTTCAATCAGAAAAGATAACGGCCAAAAAATTATTGTTATTCCACAACTAATTGGAAATTTTGACAGTTTAATTCGATCATTGGATCGATTACACGTACGGTGATTTTTCAAATTCGGAATCAGTTACAGACCTGACGGAATCAGTTACTGTCCCTGACAGGGACAGTGTGGCAAATCTATTCGTTCAACGCTGATTGGTTCCGCCATTTATAAAAGCGCTTCCTGCAGCAGTTATGTATAGATTGGTATAAATATAAATGTATAAAGTATACGTTTACAAAGTTGTCTGTAAACAAAGTGTAATAATATTTACCGTGTATTGGAGTGTATATAACGACGGAAATAAAGAATAATAAGAAAAAGTAAGATATTATTAAAAGTCGCTCTTATTAATAGATATAAATAATAGTTGAATAACCTTTTCATAAGATTGCTAAAGATAACCTCAAAAGAAAATACAACTTTTTTGCAAAGTTTAACAATAAATTATATTACAATTTTAAATTAACATCAAATTTTGAGCTACACACATCTTAGTAATTAAATCTGTATGGTGTTATCCGTTTTTACTTTAAGGTGATTTATACTTCGTGTTTATTACAAATTTTTGCAGTCATCATAGAGAACATACAGAATTAACATTTAAGTTTGGAACGTTAGTTCAAATGCCTGATTACTCAGCCAAGGGATGCAGAAACAAGTCAAAGAGTGGTAAGAAAATGTATTATCTTCCAAACGATCCCAAACGAAGAGAGTAATTGCGAATTAATTGCGTAACTCTTGGTGGAAAATAGAATGTAATTGAATATAAATCCAATTTTTAATATATTATGTTTAACAAAGTATTTGCATTACATTATTCCAGTCATACAGTATTTAAAAAAAATATATAATAAGCATAAAAAATGTATTTAAGTTTTCATTAATAAAATTAGACACTAATGACTTTACGCTGTTAATTTCCCTAGGCCATAGTTGTACACACAGGTCTGTTAACTGCTGCAAAGGAGATAAGGTTCTTAATGTCGCAAGATGTACTTTACCAATCGGTCACCATTGAACACTGCGATCGAGTAGCTAGGATTTTGTGTTTGGCGCCATTCTTCGGTGAAAGCACTAAAAGTAAAGAATATAAACTAAAGCAGTAAACTTATTCAATAACTAATACTATATTATGTATTTATTATAATTTCTCACCATTTATTTCAAGCAGATACAGATGTACAGATACAGATAAATGGAGTATTGTAGATACAATACTCCATTTATTACAGAAAGCATTGTTTAAATGAATATTAATTATGAACCATTATTAAACATGCATTATTATTACTAACAAACAAGTTTAACAAGACCACAATTTTCAAATTAAATATGTACACATATCTTTAATGCTTTTATATTTGACGCATATATTGGAAAGTAAGTTTGTTTTTAGTTTTTTCTTAATTTATTAAAAAATTGTGTAACTATTAACATTACCTATAACATACGTAAATAGTGTCATACTTAAAATATTACCCATGATTAAAAATTTTCAATGTTATTAAATTCTTTATTGAGGAAGCTAAATTATAATATAATTATAGAGTTTACAAAGGATTTTAATAATGAAAAAATATTTATTTTATATAACATTTATTAGACATTAGTTAGATATAAAATAAGAATAATATAATCATAATAATCATATATCTAAGATAAAAGTTGATCTCTATGATCATTAACATGGTGTTGCTTTTTCCTCACACCCTCCTGCTACACGCTTCGAAGCAGAACATACAGCGAGTAGATATTACGGAATCAGATCCAACAGCAAACAATACAATATGTATAGAACTCTAATCATGGAAACACCAACACCTTTGGTAGCCGAAGTTATGCACAAGTAACTAACCAATCGCCACCCTTAACACCAACATAGCCAAATCCATCAGTAATACGCTCAAGCAACCACCGTTACAATACTAACTAACGGCAATTACTTCCAGATGTAGCAGTATATGCACCACTGCGAACAGGCAGTACATTGACAGAGATTATAGAAGTAGCATTGGCAACTACTACTTATGAACCAAATAACAGGCAAACAAAAATAATTCCGCAAGACTTTCTTGACAAAATCAGAGGGAAAAAGGTAAGCGAAAGCAAAATGACAAAAACATAGAGCACGTGAAAGCAAAAAAACATCTAAACAAACTTGCAAAGGAAATAGAAAGTAAAATAAAAGATCATAATAATAACGAATTCTCAAAATTCATAGATTCACTTTCTGCGTACGAGAATTCCAACTATTTCCTATGGAAAGCCACGAACAAAATAAAGGAGCCAATTAAACTAATCCCAGCAATCAGATTAACGGACAACACATGAGCCAGAAGCACCGAAGAGCAAGCTGAAGAATTTTCCAACCACCTTTGTTGAAGTTATCTCTTCGAGCAACGCGTGATGAATGTGTAACAGAAATATATTTAAGTATAAGTGTAACTGTAAGTATAAGTATAAATATAAGCATAAGTATAAGTACAGTGTATACTAATCCAGAACCACACTGTGGCAGCGTTACATTACAACAGAGCTTCGAAGCCATGAGTCTATGGGTATTTATATAATTACGAAAACTGGCCCGTCTATATATACCCTGCTGCACCATCTGTGCATGGCATATTCCTAAAAAAGGCTATGAGACTGAGAGGCCCTTCAAATTGATTTAGAGCTAAACAATACTCAATAACATCAGGGACTAAGAGAACTAAATGCTAGAGAAGATGTAGTTTTCCTAGAAGTGAGTATTACTTCAACACCCTCCCTAACACTCGAAATCTTTACAAACGATTACTTTTTAACATCATTGTTATTTTTCAGACCTAATTTTTGTCGTAAATATTGAAATCTTGGTTTCGGTAACGCCTTCGTAAATATATCTACTTGTTACGTCCGGCGACTCTCTACACAAAGCAGACTCCACGCCACGTGAGTTCTATTAGAAACAGTGACAATGACTGTTTTGTATCGTATCTGGTTATATTATTTATTGTTCTTACTTGGTGCCCGATTTTTGTTAGTTCCTTGCATATATTTTTGGTGTTTGTTCTTGGGTATAGGTCTCTAATTACTACTTTGTGGTTCTTTTCTGTTTTGAGCTGGTATGTATGATGTATAGTATGTTTAATACTTGCGCCACTTTTCGAAAGATTTTTGGAGTATTTGTTTGCACTTTGACTTGTTCCAGTTTTAATTCCTTTATACTGTAGTTTTCTCTTCCGACAGTGTTGTTTAATAGTTCAATAAGGGTATCTGTTATTTGAGCATGAATGTAGATCGGTGGTGGTTTAACGATATGTGTTGTCATTTCTTCCTCTGAACTCGTATCTCCGTCTTTTATCAGTGAGCTGAAAGAATTTCGGAGTGGGATGTCCTGTAGCCACTGGTGCATTTCTGTATCGGGAACTTTTATAGCGCTTGTATTTAGGATTATTTTACGCCTTTTGTGAGCTGTTGCTACCTTCCAGTTTTCATCTTGATAGGATAGTTCGTTATTGTAGCTGTTTTCTTCCTGCTTTTGCAACGTTTCCATTCCTTTTATAGGCTTTCCTGTTCTTTGTTAATTGGTTGTTTTCTGCTTAACGTATTTGTAGCTTCATTTATGAAACATGTCACCCTTTTTTGTTTGGCGGCGGTATTGGTTGTTGCATTTTGAAACTTTTACCATGTGACAGTGTTCGTTAACGTTTTAACCTCCTAAATTCACTATTTATCGCACTAACACTGGAGCACATTTACTCGCGCCTGTTTACCTCGACTGCTCGGGCAGAATTGTCATTACAATGCAATTATCTATATTGTTACATCGAGGCCTTTCTTCTATTTTGTCCGGCAATTTTCATTTTTAACGTGATGAACATTTTCTTCTACATCATATTTTAAAATTTGTTAACAATCACTGTTTACAAATTGACGGCAAGTACCTGATTTGGGGTTATACGTTCTATATACATCGAACGTAACAATAAGGAACACAGAAAGCAACTGAGATATAACACGATATTGAAATTAGAAATTAATTACACCCTCGTAGCGGTGCCTGCATCAACTTGGACTAATTCGCAAACGATGGAAGTTGTATATGTTAGAGCGAAAAGAAGCCTCGCGTATTCAATCTCAGAATGTCATGTCCGAAGGAAGTCCATCTCCAACGTAGTTAATCGAACTATGCGTCTAATCGAACTTTTCGGGGTTACTTTCATGTTCGGTATCATTTTGATCAAAAGAACCTCAACAATTCAATTAAAACAACGTTTTGTCGATGAAATAAAAGATGTAGAAGCTTCATTTTTTCTATCGAAGAGATCTTAACAAAAGAACGATAACAGGTTGTACCTTAATGCCTCGATGAAAGAAATTTTATATTTTAACGTTTCAACATTTTAATGATACAATAGTATAATATTTTAATAAGAAGGGAGAAATGGTACGTTCGTGTACGATTTTATACTTTCAATCGGCAAAAATGATGTTGGAGGGGTAGAAAAGCTATTGAAAAACATTTGGATAATTTCTCATCGAAGCATCTGCAAATAGATCTTAATTCGATCTGAGGCGTCTATGTTGTCTGTAATAATTGTAGCTGCTGGCTGTAGATGTCGCTGCTGGGGTACTGCTATATTTTTCTAATTTAGATGCGTGGAAGAAAAATCGGACTACGGGCGCCGGGATCCGAATCCGAGTCCCGAACGTTCGTAACCTAAGGCGCTAACCACTGCGCTACCGTTGTCCGGTATTAGTTAGTGGCGGTATTTGTTGTCGAGTGCCGCGACAGATCTATCGAACGATGGCCCGCGGCCGGTTCGATCGTAACGTCGATTAACATGTATCAACGGCTGGACCCGCTAGTAACATCAAAATACAATTTCTTTTGTCAAGGGGAAACATTGAATTACAGGCTCGCCCTATCAACTCAAAATCAACTTCAAATGACGACTAATTAGACACTTTGGAAAGTTTCACATACATCACGATCACGATAGACATTACGCAGGACGATTAATTCGTTTCTAAGTTTCTCTTTGTACAGAACCATACCGTCGACCGATGGGTCCGCGGTAGAAAACGGTAACAAGGAAGGATGGCGGCAGGAAATCGCTGACTCCTAAAGCCGCGAGCAAGGAGGTTGGAGCGGAGGAAGCATATATTTTTGGTGTTTGTTCTTGGGTATAGGTCTCTAATTACTACTTTGTGGTTCTTTTCTGTTTTGAGCTGGTATGTATGATGTATAGTATGTTTAATACTTGCGCCACTTTTCGAAAGATTTTTGGAGTATTTGTTTGCACTTTGACTTGTTCCAGTTTTAATTCCTTTATACTGTAGTTTTCTCTTCCGACAGTGTTGTTTAATAGTTCAATAAGGGTATCTGTTATTTGAGCATGAATGTAGATCGGTGGTGGTTTAACGATATGTGTTGTCATTTCTTCCTCTGAACTCGTATCTCCGTCTTTTATCAGTGAGCTGAAAGAATTTCGGAGTGGGATGTCCTGTAGCCACTGGTGCATTTCTGTATCGGGAACTTTTATAGCGCTTGTATTTAGGATTATTTTACGCCTTTTGTGAGCTGTTGCTACCTTCCAGTTTTCATCTTGATAGGATAGTTCGTTATTGTAGCTGTTTTCTTCCTGCTTTTGCAACGTTTCCATTCCTTTTATAGGCTTTCCTGTTCTTTGTTAATTGGTTGTTTTCTGCTTAACGTATTTGTAGCTTCATTTATGAAACATGTCACCCTTTTTTGTTTGGCGGCGGTATTGGTTGTTGCATTTTGAAACTTTTACCATGTGACAGTGTTCGTTAACGTTTTAACCTCCTAAATTCACTATTTATCGCACTAACACTGGAGCACATTTACTCGCGCCTGTTTACCTCGACTGCTCGGGCAGAATTGTCATTACAATGCAATTATCTATATTGTTACATCGAGGCCTTTCTTCTATTTTGTCCGGCAATTTTCATTTTTAACGTGATGAACATTTTCTTCTACATCATATTTTAAAATTTGTTAACAATCACTGTTTACAAATTGACGGCAAGTACCTGATTTGGGGTTATACGTTCTATATACATCGAACGTAACAATAAGGAACACAGAAAGCAACTGAGATATAACACGATATTGAAATTAGAAATTAATTACACCCTCGTAGCGGTGCCTGCATCAACTTGGACTAATTCGCAAACGATGGAAGTTGTATATGTTAGAGCGAAAAGAAGCCTCGCGTATTCAATCTCAGAATGTCATGTCCGAAGGAAGTCCATCTCCAACGTAGTTAATCGAACTATGCGTCTAATCGAACTTTTCGGGGTTACTTTCATGTTCGGTATCATTTTGATCAAAAGAACCTCAACAATTCAATTAAAACAACGTTTTGTCGATGAAATAAAAGATGTAGAAGCTTCATTTTTTCTATCGAAGAGATCTTAACAAAAGAACGATAACAGGTTGTACCTTAATGCCTCGATGAAAGAAATTTTATATTTTAACGTTTCAACATTTTAATGATACAATAGTATAATATTTTAATAAGAAGGGAGAAATGGTACGTTCGTGTACGATTTTATACTTTCAATCGGCAAAAATGATGTTGGAGGGGTAGAAAAGCTATTGAAAAACATTTGGATAATTTCTCATCGAAGCATCTGCAAATAGATCTTAATTCGATCTGAGGCGTCTATGTTGTCTGTAATAATTGTAGCTGCTGGCTGTAGATGTCGCTGCTGGGGTACTGCTATATTTTTCTAATTTAGATGCGTGGAAGAAAAATCGGACTACGGGCGCCGGGATCCGAATCCGAGTCCCGAACGTTCGTAACCTAAGGCGCTAACCACTGCGCTACCGTTGTCCGGTATTAGTTAGTGGCGGTATTTGTTGTCGAGTGCCGCGACAGATCTATCGAACGATGGCCCGCGGCCGGTTCGATCGTAACGTCGATTAACATGTATCAACGGCTGGACCCGCTAGTAACATCAAAATACAATTTCTTTTGTCAAGGGGAAACATTGAATTACAGGCTCGCCCTATCAACTCAAAATCAACTTCAAATGACGACTAATTAGACACTTTGGAAAGTTTCACATACATCACGATCACGATAGACATTACGCAGGACGATTAATTCGTTTCTAAGTTTCTCTTTGTACAGAACCATACCGTCGACCGATGGGTCCGCGGTAGAAAACGGTAACAAGGAAGGATGGCGGCAGGAAATCGCTGACTCCTAAAGCCGCGAGCAAGGAGGTTGGAGCGGAGGAAGCGGCGATTGAAGCCATGAACTTAGGTGATTAAGATTAAGGGTGCGCACCCTCCAGAACAATCTGGGACAGTCAAGACCTGCTTTTCCAAACCATTCTGGAGAGCACGGTTGCCCTAGCGGTGGTGGCCGAGCCATACAGAGTCCTGGACGCTCCGGACTGCGCCGGAGATACAGACGGCTGTCACCTGGACATCAGCGCCGGCATCGTCCGCCCACAGGGATCCGCTGGAGCGCGGCAAAGGATACGCAGCGGTCGAATGGTCAGGAATGGTGGTAGTGGCCGTATATGTGTCGCCCAACAGCGAATGGACAGCGTTCGAGGAGTTCTTGGACGGGGTAGGCGACTGCCATTACGATTACGAGATATAGTATTACGTTATAATACATTACATTATAACGTATTCCGTTAAATTGAATTACGTTATATCATATTACGTTTTGCCGTTCCTTCACATGCTGAGCAGAAGGCGAACGTTACCATGATCGCGGACGGATATTAAGACAGGTAGAGTGGGGATATGGTAAGAATAGAAAGGGAGGCAAGTGGGTCAACACAGCAGTTGCCCGTAACCAGTCGTCAGTAGGAATCGCAACCAGAGAGTTCTGAAGAAGTCGCTGGTCAAGAAAGTAAACGAACTGCGGAACGAAGCGCCGCGTATTAAGTTGGCAGCCTTCACGTAATAGAGTACATTCAGTAATATAGTATTACGTTATACAGTATAACGCTATAACGCATTACGTTATATAGTATAAGTAAAATCCAATGCAACCACAGCTATCAATATTGAAGATTAAATATGTAATTGAACGAATCTCCGCTTCTATTGAGGATATGTAGACAATTCGATGCGCGTTATACTCCACGTTTGATGTCAAATACAACGCACATCATCTGGTTTGCGCTATGTTCACTCTTTTCCTGTCAAATCCGATGCAATTATAATTTTTAATGCTCAAGGCTAAATATTCAATTCTACGAATCTCCGCTGCTATTGGACAAATTTCGACAATTCGATACGCGTTGTACTCCACATTTGCTGCTTTACACAGCGCACATCAGTCGGTTTGCACTATGTCATCTCTTTTGCCTGTCAAATCCGATGCAGTTAGAATTTTTAATGCTCAAGGCTAAATATTGAATTCTACGAATCTCCGCTGCTACTCAGGATACATAGGCAGCTCGATGCGCGTTGTACTCCACATTGGCTGCTTTATACAGCGCACTTCAGTCGGTTTGCACTATGTCATCTCTTTTTCCTGTCTAATCCAATGCAATTAGAATTTGTAATGCTCCAGGCTAAATATTCAATTCAACGAATCTCCGCTGCTATTCGGGATACAGAGGCAGTTCGATGCGCATTGTACTCCATATTGGCTGCTTTATACAGCGCACATCAGCTGATTTGCATTGTGTTAATCCTGGACCCTGTCAAATCCAATGGAGTTAGAACTTTTAATGCTCGAGGTTAAATATTGAATTCCACGAATCTCCGCTGTTATTAGGGATACCTAGGCATGTTGGGTTCCAAAGGTGCTAGTGGTATCATTGCACTGTTCACGCCCAGTAGTGCCAAGTGCCAACTCCTCCTCCAAGTCGGTGGGGCTGGTAAATTCTGACTTGTCAGTGGCTACGTAGATGGCGACGTGGCTTAAGAACTCATCCTGCCCGAGGAAGAGAACATGCATCATGGCGTAAACAATCACACGTCGCAGACCCGATCGGGTGTCGTGGCGGGTTAAGCCTTTCGTTACTGGCGGCTTCTCCTGCGTGACAAGCGCTCTGCGCCAAAAAGAAAAAACTTTCCTCGAAACAGGGTATTTATAACTTCTTAACACACTCACTTTTAATTGAAATTTGGGTAGGCCTACTTTGGGGGGGGGGGGAGGACAATCGTCTCCCCTAACGCCACATTTAGTTAGTTAGTTCATAGGATAGGCCTAACGAGAAGACGCGGGGAGTGTACCGGCAGTAATTTCCAAGAGGTCTCGGGCACTGCTGCCAAACGTGTAGGTTGGCCACCGTGGAGTTTTTGTCAGTAGGAGTCTGGAACTACTCCACTAATTCTCCAGAATGCAGCGGAGTGTCCATGAGGATTTCTCCACGTAGAAGAAAAAAAGAAAGAAGGTGTTGAAGCATATAAATAGGTGATATATCGTATTTCAATTCTTTGAATTTTGTTTGAATTATTGTTAATTACAATCACAATTTCTGATAATATCATGCACACGATTAAGTGTAACCACGTTCTTAATCGTCATCGTTGTCAATTACAATTATAATTCCAAGGTTACTTACATTCATTTTAACGAAACCAATGTTTACTGCTAGAACACGCACATATTCGTACAACGATGTTAAAAATCTGAGCATAATGGAAATGTACGTACAGCAGATACTCACAGGAAAAACCAACGAGACTACTAATAAAATCAATGAATTAGAAAAAAGGAGCTATAGACAAATATCTTATAATATACCGTGGCATAATCTGCAATTTATTATAAAATAATTGATCCGAGCAGTATCAATTATAAAAGAAGATGGCTGAATATGATAGACACTGTCGAATACTAATCAAATATAATCATTTAGTTAATCTTTAAGATTTAAGTTAAGATACATCTTTGAGGAATCAATAAGTGTTTCGCTAATAGCCTAATAGATCTCTTGATAGATCAAACGAAGAAATACCTAACCGCGATTACAGCCAATTGGTACGTATTATTCGATACATAATTAATATTTGTATCACGTACAGCGATGCAAGTGGTATTGAAGAAAATAGCCATTTTATGTTACAACTATAACGAGTAAATTTACTCGTTTAACTTGAGAGGAATTAAAAAGGTACCTGACTTTTAAATAAGCATTAAATAAGAAATTTAAATATCGCAGACGGTGATGTAGGTGTTATTCAAGAAAAGAGAACATTTTATTTTGTAATTAGCACGAGTAAATGAACGAATATCGATAATATAATATAATGATTAATATGAATTTTATCTGGCTGATTATTTAAATACCATAACATATTTCACAGTAACGTCATCGACTGCCGTTAGGCTCTTTTCCCTTTTTGTTCAAACTAATTGATAGTCGAAAACTAGTATCAAGGAGGTGTGAATTTAGTCTTAGTTTGTAGAAACTATTAAAATGATAAAAATGGATACCGTATTAAATCGTCGAAGGCGCCAATTTACGATAAAAATTAAAAATTACGATTAAAATTGTTCAATTTGATTTTGTTATAATGGAAAACCCGTCCTTTCCTATGTCAAGAGATCGTTAACGTTTGATTGACATCTCGACACCTTGTCAAGATATATAAGGAACGCGGAAGTCGCGCGCGAGCTCTTTCGTGCCTGAAATTCCGGACAGTGAACATCCAAGAAGAATTTAAATATAAGGTAAATAAAAAAAAATATCAAATAACAACATTGTAACTAGTAATTTATAACGTCTAAGCCATTAATTTACAATACTTGAGAAATTAATTTACAATATTTAAGCTATTAATTTATAACATTTAAGCCATTAATATATAACATATAAGCAATTAATTTATAACGTCTAAACTATTAATTTATAACATTTGTTGAGATATGTATAATTTTCTGTGTTGGACTGGGTTAAATGTGTAGTAGAGATACTTGTAAGTGAATATCAGCGTGTGGATGTATGTGTGTGCGCGGCGTCTCGAAAACAGATGAATGTAAACTGTTCAGTCGGTTAACAGAAATATAATACGTTATATGGTATGCCGTTATAACGTATTACGTTATATGGTATGCCGTTATAACGTATTAGGTTATATGGTATGAAGTTATAACGTATTACGTTATATGGTATGACGTTATAACGTATTACGTTATATGGTGTGACGTTAGAACGTATTACGTTATATTTTATAACGTTATAACGTAATACGTTGTATGCTATGACGTTATAACGTATAACGTTATATGCTATAACTTTATAACGTAATACGTTATATGGTATGACGTTATTACGTATTACGTTATATGGGATGACGTTATAACGTATTACGTTATATGGTATGGCGTTATAACGTATTACGTTATATGGTATGACGTTAGAACGTATTACGTTATATGGTATGCCTTTATAACGTAATACGAAATCGCCAAGGTTGAACCTAACTATTTTAGCGTTGTTTTCGTCGAACCTATCCTTATCGTATTTGACGCTTGCTTCTATATTCTTTATCGCCTGCTGTCTTACATTTTTTTTTTTTTTTTTATTTATTTGTTGAAATTACAATCAATTCTTGCGTTGAGAATTTTCAGTAATTTTTCTGGCGTGGCGCAGTGACATGGCTGTTTATTTACAATAAGTTAATACTTATTATAGATAGGTATAATTTATAAGTATTATAAGTAAGTGCATATGCTCAATTTGGATAATTAAATGAATCTAACGTTTAGGTCTAGCGGGTAGTGCCTCTTCAGCCTGCGAATCTGGTCCGTCGTATCGAGTAGTCCAGTGATTAGGGGGTTTCGGTGTTTGTTGATTCTTTTGCTATATCGGTCGCTATATTTTGCTATTTCCTCTTTGACGGTGGGTATCTTGAGGTCGCGGTGTATTGTTTCATTGGTTACATACCAAGGTGCGTCAATTAGGGATCTTAGCGTTTTCGATTGAAAGCGTTGGAGTATTTCAATGTTGGAGTTACTTGCTGTTCCCCATAGTTGGATTCCGTAGGTCCAGACAGGTTTTATTACGGTCTTGTAGAGGGTAATTTTATTGTGTATGTTTAGTTTGGAGCGTCGGCCCGTGTGCCAATAGAGTTTTTTTAGTTTGTCCTTTAGTTGCTTCGTTTTATCTGAGATGTGTGTCTTCCACGTTAGTCTCCTGTCCAGGGTCATGCCCAGGTATCGGACTGTGTCCCTGCTAGGAACTGTTGCATTGTTGATGGTGACCTGGGGGCAGGTTTGTTTTCGGAGCGTGAAGGTTACATGTGAGGATTTCTTTTCGTTGACTTTGAAGCCCCATTTGTGAAACCACTTTTCCATGGAGTCGGGACTTCGCTGGAGAGTGGATGAGGCTATTACCGGGTCTGCGTGGGTAGCTAATAGCGCTGTGTCGTCTGCAAATGTCGCTATTGTTATATCGTTTGATATAGGTAGGTCGGCAGTGTAGATGGAGTACAGTAGGGGTCCGAGGACACTACCTTGGGGTATGCCGGCTTCTATTGGAAATGTTGCGGAAGTGGCGTCTAGGCATTTAACCATGAATTGTCTATTGATTAGGTAGGATTTTAGGATGGAGTAGTAAGGGTGAGGTAGGATCTTTTTAAGCTTGTATAGTAGCCCTTCATGCCATACTTTGTCGAATGCCTGTTGGATGTCTAGGAAAACCGCTGAGCAATATTTTTTCTTTTCGAGTGTTTGGCTGATCGTATGAGTTAAGCGGTGGATTTGCTCTACTGTAGAATGATGTTTTCGGAAGCCGAATTGGTGATCTGGGAGTGTTTTCAAGTTCTCTAGGATTGGAAGGAGTCGGTTCGTGAGCATCTTCTCGAATAGTTTGGACAGGGTAGGTAAAAGACTGATTGGGCGATAGGAGCAGGTTTCGTATATCGGTTTACCGGGTTTAGGGATGAGGGTAATCAATGAGATTTTCCAGGCCTTAGGATAGTGTTCCAGGCGAAGGATAGCATTAAAAATCGATGTGATGAGTGCTATCCCTTTTGTGGGAAGTTCCTTGATTGCTTTATTGCTTATTAGGTCGTGTCCTGCTGCTTTCTTGGGGTTTAGGCGACTGATTGTTTCTATAGTCTCTGCAGAGGAGAAGGGTTCGATAGGAGGGGACATTTGGAAGGGGGTGTGCAGGTATTCAGTAACGTCCGCGGCGGCTTTGGGGGAATGGGGTTTGAATACTTTTGACAAGTGTTTAGCAAACAGGTCGGCTTTTTCTATAGGGCTTCGCGCCCATCCACCTTGCGGACGGCGGATAGGTGGGATTATTTGTGGGGGGCGTGTGAGTTTCCTGGAGACCTTCCATAGTGAGTAGTTGGCGTCGGCTGTGGGGGATAAGCTGGCGAGGTATTTATGGAAACAGTCGTTTTTATAGTTTTTTAAGGTTCTGGATAGCTTTCTAGTTGCGTTGTTAAGTTTGCGTTTGTCCTCCGGTGTTCTATGGGTCTGCCATACTCTTCTTAGTCTACGTTTTTCTGCTATTTTTTTTAGTATGTATTGAGGATATTCTTGTTTGCTGTTAGATGGCTTTGTCGGTGTGGAGAGGCGGATTGCGTTTATTATGCTCGTGTTTAAGTATTCCGTGGCTGCTTCGATATCTTCCTTTGTTTTTAGTGGGGTGAAGGCTGAGGTTGAGTGTGTAAAGACTTCTCTGAAGAGCTGCCAGTTGGTGTGTTGGTTGTGAATGGAGCCATTAGGTGTATTCTCGATGATTGCTGTCTTACATGGGAGATATTTACTTCTCTTTCTTCGATACTGTCGGGTAGGGATAAGCCGTAGGGTCTCGCTGTTTTACCGATTAGTAGTTCCAACGGGCTTGACTTAGTCACGCGGTTGGTGGTACAATTCAAGGCCAGTTGTATTTCCCCGATCGCGTCTTGCCAGGACCGCCCGGTGGTTTCTATTGTTGTGAACATGTTTTTTAGCGTACTCATAATACGCTCTACCTGTCCGTTGGCCCTACTAGCTCCGGTCGCAATTAAATGGAGTTTTATGTATTTATCTTGACAAAAGTCTCGAAATTCTTTGCCCGTAAAACATCTTCCCTGATCCGCTATTATCCGGCAGGGACTGCCGAACAATAATATAGCGGGCTTAAGCGCTTTAATGGTGTTAATGGAGTCTATCTTACGGGTATGGTGCAAGTATACGAACTTAGTAAAGGCGTCGACCAACACAATGACGTATTCCTTCGAATCGTTTTTACCGCTTAGTTTGCCCGTTATGTCCATATGAACCGTATGCCAAGGTATACTGGTCTTAGGTATGGGGTGTAATTCGGCTTGTACTCTACCCGAACTTGCCTTTGAAACTCGACAAGCATGACAGTTCTCTACGAATATGTGAACATACTTCGCCATTCCTTCGAACCAGTAATACTTGTACAGTTTCTCAAGCGTTTTATCCCAACCTAAGTGCATAATGGACTGGTGGACATGGTTAATAACAGACCACCTAAACCCTCTCGGAACGACGGGCAGGCAGAGAGTTCTATCTTTTCTCTGTATTTTACGATGAAGGGTGCCGGACCGTAACTCATACGTATTCGCGACGTCTTCCGCGAGCTCTTCGTTCTGTAATTTATCGACGATCTCGGAAATTTGTGGGTCGCGACGTTGTTCCGCTAGTAGCCAATCGTCGGAGATTTCGGTTAGGTTAATTTCTTTCTCTACAATTTTGCTGAACGTACTGCGATCCAAGTCTACGGGATTTCGCGAAAAGAAATCTACGTGGGCCATTCGTTTACCTTCCCGGTACATAATGTCAAAGGTAACAGTTTGCAGGTAAGCCCACCATCTGTAAACCCTGTCGTTCAAGTGTACCTTATTACTGGATGCTTTCAGGGAGTTGCAATCGGTGACAACGAGAAATTCTCGTCCGTGTAAGAATGACGGCGTTTACAACTGCTAACGTTTCCAATTCGTAGGAATGATACCTAGATTCCGCAGGGCTAGTTCTTTTGCTGTAATACTCCACTATTCGATTTTTACCTTCGACCCTGTGCATTAAAATGGCTCCATATCCTTCAGAGCTAGCGTCCGTATGTAGTTCTATGGGGTAATTGGGGTCAAATATCATTAGCACCGGCGCGTCAGTCAGGACGGAAATTACCTTTTATCTTATCTGTTCGTGCCTATCCGTCCAAGGTATATTCTTGTTACTCGAGGTAAGTGCGTACAGGGGTTTCATTACTTGTGAAAATTTGGGAATGAAGTTTCGAAAATAAGAGGCCAAACCTATGAATTGCCTAAGTTGTGTGACGGTCGACGGTGCAGGTAAAGAACTCAAGGCTTGTATTTTACCCGGGTTTGGACGGACTTCTCCGTTACGAATTACATATCCCAAGTAGAGTACCGATGTCTTTAAAAAGGAGCATTTTGAAAAGTTAAAGGAGAATCCGGCTTTCACGAGGGTATCTAATACGGTGCTCAACCTTTCTAGGGCTTGATCTACTGAGTCGGCAATAATTAGGACGTCGTCCAAGTAAACAACAACGAACGAATACGCGAGGTCGCCTAAGGCGTTGAGAATGGCCCTCTGGAAAACGGATGGTGCATTTTTCAATCCGAACGGCATAGTCACGTACTCGTATTGCCCGTCGGGTGTAACGAACGCCGTATATTCCGTCGAATTGGGATGAATGGGGATTTGGTGGAATCCGCTGGCCATGTCCAGGCTAATGAAGTATCTCGCCTTCTGCAATCTCGCGATTTGATCCGCGATGAGGGGTAGGGGATACCGGTCCGCGACCGTATTTTTATTTAATGCCCGCAAATCTACGCACAGTCTATCTGAGCCGTCTTTCTTCTTTACAAGTAAGATAGGGCTCGCGAACGGTGAGTTGCTCGGCCTCACGATTTTTGCTCTAATTAACTCGTCTATTCTCTCACGCACTATCCTACGCTCTTCTTCGCTAAGTCGGTAGGGACTTCTTTGCACGGTAACATTAGGATCGATTAACCGTATTTCTAACTGGCCCGTGCTTACGCGAGTACGTGGGAAGCCCGTAATGAATGAATCTTTGAATTTCTTGAGGACAGAAATTAACCGACTTTTATCATTACCAACCACGTCAGTGTCAACCGCATTGATATTGATCTCGTCCTCGGAGGTTTTACTACAGGCATTAATAGTCTTCGTTTTACAAATATCGACGCTATTCCGTGTAATAGTTACATCAAAACCCTGGCTTAAGATCTCGCGGCCAATCATGATATCATAATGCAAGTGACTATCGGCCAGAACGTGGAAGGTTATCTCCAATGTAAAACAGTTAATGCGTACCGTAGATAAGATCTGGGATGTACTCTTAACGCAGGTGTTTCCTATTCCTCGCATAACTACTATATCTGTCGTTCTCCTACCGGAGAATTTCGGAGCGACAGATTCTCTAATTAATGAGCACTCGGCTCCGGAATCGAAGTAAAATGGGAACGACTCACCCAGATGACTTAAACTACCGGCTGGGGACTCCACCACGCAGGTGTAACGTCAATTCATATCAGAGACCAGGCCATACACCACGGACAGGATGGCACCCAGATACCTGCATATCCCTGACGCGCACCCTCAATAGTCTTAAGTGCCTACCAGGGGCACTTGGCATTTTTATAGTTAAGGTCGTTCGGACCAAGCGAGTATTTCCTGTCGTAAATTCCGTCCCTTGTCCTTAGATACCCCCACCCCTAGCTTTCTTCAGACACAGTATCGTCAGTAAGACTTCACTTATTCTGTATCCTTAGAATAGTCAACATATCTATGTCGGTCTCTACTCTTATAAGTCGCGTACTTAATGTATCGTTGTAACTAAGTCTGACATAACGTGGTTGGAGTGAATTGTGATTTATGTTAATTCAGTGCGTGTTACATTGTGATTGCTGAATTCATAATAAAGGTTGATTAAAACCAAGTTAATAGTTGTGTTACGACTCAACTATATTTTATTTTCACCAACCAACCCAAAAATTACGTGACACAGGAGTTGACTTTACGCTCATCCTTGGGGCCTGGTCTACCGTCCCGTCGTGCCGGGCAGTTAGATGCGATATGGCCTTCCGCATGACACCTGTAGCAAACCGCCTTGGACGGTGCGGCCGGTCGGCTTCCTTCCTGGCGTCGTGCATCCCTCTGCTGTTCATTCTGCATCCTCTTGCGGCAGTCCTTTATTCTGTGTCCGAGAGTACCAGTAATGACACCTCGTCTGGTGGCCCGATAACTTGCGTCGCTTAGCTTCGGGTTCCGCCGGTGCATCTCTCGGCGAAAATGTCGACTCTTCTTCGTAACAAAAGGGTCGCATTTCGCTCAGAAATTGGTCCTCCGTTCTGATATCGCTCGTGAGGGCCAATCGTTTAAGACGTTGGTCGTGTGGAATTAATATGTAGAGAGTGACAGCGTTAAGTATTTCGTCTAGCGTAGAATGTTGCCACCGCGTCTGCAGGAGGGAACGGACACGGCCGACAAACGCCCCCGTGGATTCGCCCGTTCCCCGCGATTCCCTGGATACCTTGATTAACGATGAGGACGTCGTCTCTCGGCCACCGAACTGTATAAGGAATCGTTCCTTAACTTTAGACCAAGTAACTTCTCCGTCTCCCGTCATTCGTGCCAGCCAATGTGCTGCAGAACCCTGTAGAGAGTCACTTAAGGCAGAGTATAGCGCGTCATCTCGCAGGGGGTTGTTCTGCATGGCCCTACTAACAGCCGCGCACCACGCGGCTGGGTCGGCACCTGCGACTTCTGGGTTAAAATGTGGTAATTTGGTGATTCCCGTATTTGGTCGTTGCATTAGCGTATGAATTAGGTTGTTCATGACAGCGACCTGCCCTTCCAGCGCTCGCAACCGTTCTGATCCCACTTCTGATGTCGGATCGTCACTGGGAATGGGGTTGTGGGCGTCAAATGAATCTTCTCGAGGATTAGCCATTGATACGGTACACACAGGCGTAGTTTATTGCAATGATAGAATTATTACAGTCTTGACAATTGATCACGGCAGTTCGGCACTCGCGACACTAGTGACGATGCTCTCGGGCTCAATAACGAATCCGCGGCCAACGGGATGACAACAGAACGTACTCACAAAGTCTAAGTCTGAAAATAATCACTGATCGCGAAGGCGTTACTCTTTAATCGATGAGATCGCGAGCGAGAATGCCTTTCCCGTCCCGATGATGCCACAGAGGAAAATTATAACGGGGTGTGTCTAAGGATACGAGATCATCGGATTCGTCGAGAAAAGCCTTCGTTCAGAAAGTAAGGGAAATTGACGTTGCTGCTAATTGGTCAATCTCCATATCAGTGGTTAGAAAAAGATGCTAGCCGCCCTCGAGGGAAAGTTGCTAGTGGGAGACGCCGCTCTTTGAAAAATATGGTTTGAAGGACTTTAGTTAACTAAACCTTAAGATTTATAACGGGCCCTCGGGCTAGCCGAACATGTACTGCGGAGACGCATCGACATCTGGCAATCATCTTACTCGAAGAATAGGGTCTGCGCGTGGCGAGCCACGGGACAGAAACCGTTGGAATGTTTACTGTCGCGTGTCGCCACGAATATTTCTTTTAAGGAGAGCTATAGAATTACTCCATACCTTTGTTAGACAAAGCGTTCATCCCGTGACCGCGGCTACGTTCGGCGACTGACTGTCGCCTCGAGCCCAAGCTCATTATCACGACTCTCGAACAATTACAATCGGGTTGAATAACTACAATTGTTCAATTACAGCTATAGTAGATTCTAGGTTACAATGTTGCGGAATTATCCAAAATTCCAAAGGCTCCGGTGTTCTTTCATCTCCGAAATATATATATAAATTATATTTAAGAAGTTTGGGATAGTTTAAAGATGAAATAAATTGCTTTTTAAGTTTAATCTCTTACTTTCGACGAAATCAAGTTTCTCTGGAATTTGGTGGAGTTTAAGATTTGATATCGGTGTCGTAGGAGTTATGTGACACTTTAAGGTGGAATAAATCTAGCGAGGAGTTTAAGGTGCGGCAAAGGAGCGTGGAATGTTGCAATAGAAATTTATTGCAGTGTTAGTGCATTGGTAGATTGATCAAATTTACGTGTAGCGTGGGTAACTAATGGTAAATATTTTGCAATGTGTATAATTTCTCAGTAATCTGAGGTTTATAAAATCTATTGACAACTAATGGAAATTGTTGATTTAACAGATCAATTTTAAATTCCTCGTTAATCTAAATTTTTTAATCCTATTTACAGCTAAACCTTACGACGAAAAATTAACGAAGTGGAATAAAAATGGCATTGTGATTCTTCTCGTCGTGTATCGGTGTCACATCAAATTTAAGAGACAGTTTTACTTGCGGATGCTGCGTGTTACGTTGGTGAAGTCGACGAAAGCGTAAAATAGGAGCTCGTCCGAAATACACTAACGCGGAAGGTTAAATTTAACGCAAAAGGCTGAGAAATTAGTCTAAAACTCGAAGTTTCATTGGTACGACGCACTTGAAACGCATTCAAAGAGGTCGGCGACCTCGAAAGGGGATGAACGCAACTGTTTCGTGGGAATTTCTTATTGTGGCTTATTTGGATGAAGCTGCTTTAAAATCAGCGCTGGATTCGTCTGTTTTTTGCCCGGAAATCATAAAATGTTTAGGCCAGGCGACTCCATGTACAGAAAATGTTATGTCCACTTTTTACGTCCGTAGAATTCAACTCTTTACTACTATGCACTTCTTCTCCAAAAAAATATCGCGTTTCAATATTGAAAAAAGTTTCAATAATATACTATCCATTAGAAGAATGATAACATGATAACCTTACAAATTATTAGTATTAACAAATTCTTATCGTCGTATAGAAATGCCAACTATTGCTTCGGTAAAACAAACAAAGGAATTTTACAGGTAAATTTTACAAATTACAAGTCATCTTATAACGCAAAATACGACGTGTAAAATTGTCTCAATTTATTAATAGTATTAATAAATTATTATGATAAAAGATGCAGGAATCTTAGCCTCATGAGAAATTAGAGATGAAAATGAGTGGGAAAAGATTAATCACTGGTCCTCCTAAAAAGATGCAGTCCCATGGATGGATGGTTGTGCGAGTATTAAAGCAGCGCAAAACCGTTCCCCGAATTCTCATCCCGGACGTCGTACGACCAAAGACAAAAGCAACTCACTCGAGGGCATTGCGGAGAGACATTCATCGAGGACACAATAGTATTATTCCAGGAAGTGCTAGTTCTTCCTAGATTCCGGTTACAATGTTCTTAACGCGTGGAAATTAGTCTTGACCAGGAAACATCTATAACGGCATGTATTTTCTGCCGTGATTGTAAATCTGTTTGGAACATGCGGTTTGTCCGTTAATCTAGGCGCTGTTGTTCAATTGAGTCAATATTATTTGTTGGTAGATTAGTGTGTGCAAGAGCGCTCTATCCATTATTGACCAATTCGAGCACGTATTGGTAAATTTCACACCGGCAATTACGGTGAAATCGTTCGTGGTCGCTGGAAATTAGCAGTATCGTTTGCGGTCGTGAGCTGATTGACACTGCGTGAGCGGGGAATTATGTGAAGCAGCTTTGCTTTGTCGTTTCATGCATTTAATAGGTTTACGGCGGTGGACAGAGTTTGTAAAAAATGAAGACAAGGCAGAAAAAGATTATTTTTCATTTTTTACTATTAGATTATTTTCAAAGTGATCTTTTCAGTGAAATATGATTGACAAAAAATAAGATCTATAATTGAATCATTATAGAAAATAGAATAATATTGATAATAAAGAAATAAAAATCAATTATAGAATAACATATAATAATAATAATAATAATAATAATAATAATAACAATAATGTGGATAGACTTTATGTTTACTTTTATATGTATAATGATACTGTTTGATCCTTGAATTAAAGTTAAGATTAACGTTGCGATTATGATTATCCTTTGTCTGACTAAATATATTTGAAGTATCAATTACAGTAGAATTTTTGAAAGATTCTTGGCTGTTAAACAAAAAACTGGTTCCTTTATATTTCGCTCAATTATCATAGAATCGTGAAACTGACTTTCACTTCAAATTTTGTCTGTTTCAGGAGTAACAAGTACCTGCAAAAATCATCCATCAGCCGGATATGTGCTGTCGGAGGGTTTTCATTAGCATTCCCGTCTTTCTAACTGGTAAGAACCAATTCCTTCAATTCTGTCAACTTTAACCTTTTGAAAGATACTAGTACATAAGTTATACGTTTAATTTTTCTTGAATTCAGGCATGAATCTAAAAGATACTGTGAACTATCTCTGAGTGTATGAAATCAGTTTAGAAATCCAATGGAAATAAAGTTAATTTTAACGCCGAATAGTCATTATTTTTCTTAGAAAAATAAAAAATGATCGTCCTTTAGGGAAGTTTTAACAGATTAATTTATAAAGAGCTGAAACAGAATATTCATGTCATGCATGAATACGGCTGGTGGATGGATCGAGATCTAATCTAAAGTTTATGTTGTGTCATGCTAGTTTACACAGCTATCATTCGCTCGATCGATCGTTAAGCTGTTGAACTCGATTCAAGACGGACATTTTGACTCTGTTCAGAAGAAAACTGCATTTTAATAAATTTGACGGAATAGAGATTATGATAGACTACAATGTTTTTTTAATTATATCATAAAATTTATTTATTTTTTTTTAATGTCATGTTAGAAACTTCAAATACTGTCCAAAACTTCGAACGTAATCGTTTTAGAAATTTGTAAATTACTTAACGACCAAAAATATTGAATTCTCTATTGTCTGAAGATAGATTCTCTATAATTTAAGTAATTTATTCGTCGAGAATTGATATATAAAGACTTAAATAATAAATTAATTGAAAAATAATTTGCGACTAGTATTGAAAATTTCAATGAAAAGCATATGTATATAGTTTACGCTTCGAGAATTATATGTATTGAGAATATGTATTTGCGCTGATTCTTTGTCCCGCTTGTTATCGCATAC
This sequence comes from Bombus vancouverensis nearcticus, assembly GCF_051014615.1. Taxonomy (NCBI): domain Eukaryota; kingdom Metazoa; phylum Arthropoda; class Insecta; order Hymenoptera; family Apidae; genus Bombus; species Bombus vancouverensis. The sequence goes on along the minus strand of NW_027468921.1, from coordinate 701,868 downwards.
GTGTTATAATGATCCTCTAACAATGCTTTCAGGTATGATATTGTATACATTCATCCAGTTTCATTCGACGCCGGTGTCACGTAAAATGGATACTTGGGTTGCGAGAGAAAAGAAAGCTGAGTCGTAGCCCAACTATTAATTCTCTTTTATCGAACTTTATTATAATTTTGGCACTTACAGTAGAATAACGTTGAACAGAGAAAGGGGTGTTGTACAAGAACAGCAACTAGAACGAGAACTCCCCGGGCTGGGTGAAGTCTCGGCTTATATACACCCTGGCTTGGGGATGTTGGGGAGTTTGGTGTGGATTCCAAGGAGTCCGAAAGTCGGGGTTGGGGCCTTATCTCTGATGGGGACTAAGATGCGTCGCGGCGTTGGCGTCCGACAGTCGGGAGTCGATGTCTTTTCTCTGAGAGGTAATTGGTGTCACACCGGCAATCGTTACGTCGGTTTTCATAGGCCTTGGCATCGTGTTTTGTGGATGCGCAATGGTCCATAACGTCTTCGTGTGGCAGAGGGTAAGAACATATCGCTATTAAAAAAGAAAACGAACACGTTCAAACACGTCTAAATCATCTTTTATGTGTATTTTACCCGGAAATCATTTTATCGTGAAATTTTGTTTTTCAGAGTTACCATAATTTATCTGGTAGAGTTCATAAAAATTTTTCTGAAATCAATTGCAAGCTTTTAGGAAACCAGGATTTTTCACATTTTTAAGAAGCGTTATAATTATATTGCTGATCTTTATACGTTCGTGCGAAATTGAAAAGTACGCAAATGGCGCAAAATGCATAAAATGCGCTAAAATATACGTATATAAGAAAACAAATCTCGATTAAAATTTTATTTCTTTGATTATGTTCGTAAAACTACAAACTTGTATAAAAATACGCATTCTAGTTATAAGTGTTAAAATATTCGATCTAGTCCTTATCACATTCATGAAAACCTCCATTTAACCATTCGTTGTATCAACAAACATTCATATGCAAAACTTACCACCTACCACATCCTCCGCGTATTAATATAATCCCCTTTTATAAATTATACACTTTAGAATGGACTGGTTGGGTCAGAGTCATATAAGCTTACAAGTTCTCGAGGAGTTCTACCGAAGTTACATTTACGTTTGCATAATTTCACCGAAAAAGATACTCTGTAGAATGACAGGTTCGTTTGTTTATGTGATCCGCGATCGCAACTATTTCAAGGGGATTTTATAAATAACCATACACACGATATTCAGTGTATTTTCGTATTCTCGTTTATTTTTAGGAGATTTGTAAAACTGTTGAACAAAATAATTGAGTAACGATTATATTTGCTGAGAAAAAGTCTTTTTCTCTGTACCCCTCCTTCTACTTCAAGCATGTAGTATTGACAATAAGATTGACAATGGCTGAAAGTAATCCAAAAGAGTTTTCACCATGGTTATCGGTAACGAAAAAGATTTGAATCATCTTTAATACTTATTCGTAACTAGAATCATTTCAACTAAAATGTAAATTCTTATATTATAACTTTTTTAATTTGTTATGGCCCCTGACTACAACCTAACCTATCATTCTTATTTCGTAGGAGAAGACGAATGCCGTGAAGGCGTTAGCGCGCGAACAGTGCGAAGCGGCGGTACAGCTGCAGCGTCAGCAGCAGCTGCAACAGCACCAGAACCAGCCCCAGCTACAACAGCAACAACAACTACGTGGCCCGTTAACCATCCACCATGCTGGCTGCCCAACGAAAGTCGGGCCCGTGACGAACCAACTAAATACCAGCCACGCAATGCACGGCCGAGCTGCACAGTACCAACACTATCATCAGCATCATCATCATCGACACGTGTCAATGTCCCCACCGCCCTTGTTGCTCTCATCGCCAGCTCCGATCGCGGCGACGCACAATCATCAGAACGTGAGCGGACACAGAAACGTGGTTACGCCACCGGATACATCAGCAGATAGATCGCCACCGAGTCCTGGAAATAAGCTAAATAGATCGCAGCATTTGCCACGGGAAGCAACCGGCAGCGTCAGTCCTGGTCTTCCGGCTGCCACATTGGATCTAAGTAGCGCAGCAACCACCAATAGTCCGCATGAATTGTCCACGTTAGTTTAGAAATTTGGTCCGAACATTATATCTTCACATAGGATTGGAGATTAATAGTTGATAGTTAATTTACACATCGATCTTTTTATTTGTAAATTGGGTCGTGGTTTAGAGTTGGTTTGTAAAAATTCGGTCCTAATTGTTAAATGATGAATATTGATTAAGAATAATAGGCATTGATGTACCAATCTTTTTTTAACTTATATACTTGAGCACACGCATTGGAGATTTCACTTTTATTCAGTGAAACAGCAACTTCATTACTCGCTTATTCAATACGGCAATTGCATATATTTCATGGACATTTTAACAATGTTTTGAATAATTTCTAACGGTACAATTGTGATGAAGTGAAAAAGATCGTGATAAGAAACAGAGAGAAAAGTTGCTCGTTAATGAATATTGACCAGAAATAAAGTAATTTCTAAAGAATATCCCGAAGACGTCGTAGATATTACGAAAGGAATGATTAATTTATACCCGCCTGTATCTTGCCATTACCACACTATTATTATTATTATTAATATTGTTAGTAGTACTTGATTACATTATTATTAATATTAATATTATTGCCTTATTATTATTAATGTTATGGAACCTCTAGTCCTAGGTTACTTTCGCTGCCACGAAAGGATAAGATTTTTTGACTAGTCGAATTTTTGACTATTACGTGTAATTCAAGTTTTCCTGTTGCGCATGCGCAGTAGAAAGAAAGTTAGCGGAACTCAAATCTCGAACTATAGAGAGTTGAAAAGTAGTAAAAGTAAAAAAGCACGAATAACATTTGTATTTGTGCTGGATTAAGTTTGATAATTGAAAATTGAGTTTGATGATAACATTTTTTTCGTATTCGCTTTGGTAAATATTAGTTTTATTTAAAATTGAACAAAGCATTTTATGTTTTTCAAATACGGTACATAATCGTAATATCGAATTTTGTAAACTGATAGTAAGAAACTCTATAATTCGAGACTGGAACTTTGATCAAGTTCACATTGAACGTAAACTGACTTAATTTTGTTATTTAAGCGTGTATACTATACGTGTTTGTTCCTTCTTCTCTTGTGCGCAGGCTATAGCTTAATTACTTCCAATAAACGCAGTTATATCGAATCAATGACCGATACAAATTTAGATATTAGGATTATTTAAACAAGAGATTAAAAACTAAAAAGTATTGTTTTTATACTGCATATGTACATGTGCAATATGAACGACAGTTTGTGTAATAATATGTACCCCTCTTCTTAGTTTACTTTTGTATATTTTGCGACATTTGATATTAATTTTATGAGGAACGTACTTACACTTTATCTTTGTAATTAAATGTGAAATGAAAGAAAAGAAATGACATGAGAAAAGGAAATTCGATGTATGAGTATATACGAATTGACGGAATTAAAATTTAACGCTATATTTAAATAGAAAACGTGAAATATCTTGTCATCTTAAAATAACTTGATCATTCCTATTCTTTTACATAAAAACACTTTTCGACTGTAACTTAAGAAAAATGTCTGCTAACGTGAAACGTGCCAGAAAAAATTAACAACTTCCATTAAATTGGCAAATTTCTCATTAATATCGTAAAACTCGTGTTTACAAAGATCAGATCAGTGTACATAATATACAAAACAAATGCAGAATATATAAATATAGCACATACGTTCTGAATTATATTCGAATTGTGCAGGGTAACCAAGTGAAAATATGTAAATTTCACGATGTGTAATGTACACTTTATCGAACTTGTAAGTAGTGTAGAAATAGAATATTTTACACGTAACAAAATATACAAACGACAATACACAAGTTAAATTATTTGTTAGATCCATGTATAACAAGCATAGTATAAAAGTGTTTTAGCTTTATGTACTGGTAATTATGAGAAATACCAACTTAATAGATGTATTTGGTATGTACCTAGTTAAGAAAACAATAAATTATTCTGAACAGATAAAGCGTTTAGTAGCTTGTGAAGTATGAATTTTCGAAAACGTAAGTATTTTATATCTAAGTAGTTAAGAAACGCGAGCAAGGGAAATCAAACAAAGGAACAAAGTCTTTTGTTTAAAAATATTTAATTTGTTGTTCTATTATCCGAAGTTAGAAGCGATAATGTACAAAATCTGAATAAATAAGATTCCTCAATATTATTGAATTTTAATTCTAGGGTAAAGTAATATATCCGCATATTTTATTTATATACAATATGTATAAATAATGATGTGATTTGACTAATTTTGTTGAAAGAATATTTGTACTTTTTACGTAAAGCTTCAGTCTTTTACAAACTTTCTTGTAATTAATAAACCAGTAAACACAATATTAATAAAATCTATTAAAATTATAAACCAACTCATAAGTTTTAATTTTAGTCCTTAAAGGTTGAAATATTTTGCCCCAATGTCGAGACATTTGTTTTAATCCAAAACATTACTATACTGAATCGATAATGTTGCATGTGCCACGAAAATGATGATAGTGTCAGATAACTTGTTGTGAAACGAAAAAGCATTGCATGTACATTTCTGTTGTTTTGTTGACCATGAGTTTGATGATCTTTTAAACTTGCCCACAGCTAAGAAATCAAACAGTATATCTAAACGAAATTAATTTCAAATTATTTTTTAGGTTCTAAGCTTTTATCTAATCTTTCAGAAGTTGCAAAATTTATTCCACAAGAGTCTTTTTTATCATAACCAAGTACACATCTTAAAACCATTTAAGTCTTCCTTAGTAATTTCTTCTTATCTTTAATAGTAACGAAAATAATTTAGATGAACGTTTTAAAATTGACACCCTGTATATTAAAAATAAAAGATATATTTTCTTCATAATTGGATAGGCTTTTTACAATGGCAATGTACAAATATCAAAATTGCAATTATACTATAACATATGTATATATATATAAGCTTCACATTTAAACACAAGATTCTTTATTATATTTTTTTAATACCAATATTTTAATAATTATAACAGGGGTTTTTTAACAAGAGATGTATAACATTGTATACAAATTTTCAAAAACCTATAGATAATTTCAGTTATGCTCTTGCATCATTAATTGTTGATGTAACTCTTACCTCAATTCCATCTAGTTCCTTAGACATTACTATTTGACAGCCTAGCCGTGACCTGAAATTAAATATTATATAACTGAATATGTCAATAAATATATTTATTGCTATACAAATTAATACTAATACACAATAAGATTTCTATTTATCCATTTGAAAATCAACATTGTAAATATGCTAATTCCAACATAGATTTGTAATGATTATAGGGTCATAAATAAAAAACTATGAAAATTTATTATAATTTCAGTTTCGTAGTATTCAGAGACAGCGATTTGAAATTCTACATTGAGATGCAGATTTCGAAATACCCAATACTAACCTGTTTTTACATAAATTTAAATAGAAAAATTCACTTTATAAAATATTAAAAGGTAATAGAATTAATAATGTGAATGATTTGATACTGATTATTATGAACTAACGTATCTGTTAATTCATATGCTCAATCCAACATGTCTAATTCTTCATCTGTTGGTTTGTCAGGAAGTGCATCATAAACTTCTTTCGAAAATATTAAATGGCACGTACTACAAGTTAATGTTCCTTCACAAGCACCTATATCAATTATATTTTAATATTACAACATACTTATATAATAAAGTATCAAAAGTTAAAAATAATAAGAATATTAAACTTGATAAAAATGAAAATTTTCAAATATTTTCTACCTCAAAATTATTTATTTTAAATTAAGTAAATTATGCTTCTTTAAAACATACCATATCCATCTAAATCAATTTCATTATTTACTACTATGCCTAATATAGTATCTCCAACTTTCCCTTTGCTTTGATTCTCTCTCCACTTGCTTTAACAAACGTTATATTTACTCTGAAAATAATATTTATGAAAGATAAAAATTATCTCAATATAATTATTTTCTTTATTTTTTGTGTTTCTTCAATTAATCTTCTCTTAATTATACCTTAATTATATGTATCACTTATGATAATAGAAATAATTTAAAAATAAGATATACTTGTCTTAATAATACATAAATAAAATTCGTATATCATATATTTATAACAGTGTTATATTTTTAGTTGTTCACTGTCAATGTTGTTCTTATTAATACTATTCTATTAATACTATGTTATTTTTCTAGATGTTGTACTCCTACAAAGAGAAAAATTTCTTAGACATTATTATTAGCATTATTATTTTGACACCAATTTTATATTGGAAGGTAAGTACTGAAATTCTATTAAAAAAAGAAGGAAAGCACAAGAAAATTTGTATCACTTACTCTTGTTTTTCTGAAAGTGGTTGCGTGGTCGATATTCCTCTTGTTGCCTGCAAAAAGGGCAACGTTGTGTTGCTTGTATATTTTGAATAATTTGATGCAATACCGAGAATTGATCTCGAAAATTTTTGTAATTGATTTACTAACGCCATTCCACTGTCATAAATATCATGAGTATGGGACACCCTGACCGAACACCAGATATTGCGGAAAATATCAATTGTAGATCAATTGTACTTTGTACAGAAACTTTCACGGCATTCTTCGGCTGCTATACTGGGACGTTCCTTTACTGTGATAGGTTATAAAACGATTCCTAACGCAAGTGACGTATCTCTACCGGACACGTGCTCTTCGGGCCACACGTTTTATGATACAAGACCAGCAAAATGATCAATGTGTAATTTTACATATCTTACATTTTTTCCAAATGAAATATTGTTTTTATTAAACGTTTAAAACCTCAGGCAACATTTATTTCATCTGATTTCAGTTTTACAAATATATATCTATAATACATATCTGTATAAATTACGGTCTGGTTATATCAAACAGGGACCGACACTCGCTAGGGAAAACTGCCCAAAAATTGAATCGTAAAAACCAATATGAAAGACAACAAATTTCTCGTTCTGCGGAACAAATAGAAATGAGCAGAGTATCTTTATCTTTATCTGAGACATTCAAAGCGTATCACGCATACGCTAAACCTGAAGAAAACTTTCTTGTCTTCCATGTTCATTTTTCCCTTTCCATTTCCGAACGGTTTCTTCTATATTTATTTATATGTTCGTGATTGATGCTATTGACAACATACAACTAAGGGGAAATACGAATAGTAATAGATAGATGTATAATTCATTATGCAATTTTATAGAATTAAATCTTATTTATCTTCAGATATAAAAACTATATTTACCAGCTGAAACACTAACGCATATGCAGTATAATATAATCTACTTAACAATCTCGTTTTAGTTATAATATGTGATTAATTCTTTTGCTATTTCGCTATAAACAGTTTTTTGTGCATACAATATTTTTTTATAGTATTCTAATATATTGTTAGATATTGTAAAGAAAGTAAAATACAGTTATTGAAGTCTGGGAACATTCAATGTTAACCTTGCTTCAAAAAATAATCTTTCGAATGAATGGGGAATAGATTTTTAGTATTATAGTTGGTATAATGTCATCATTGTTTACAATGTGTTAGAGTTAAAGAAATGAGACAAATTAATATTTCAGAAGCAAATTCAATATTTAAATGATGTTATTTTAAAATGGCAGATGATATGAATGTTCTTTTTATACGAGGAAATGGAAACGTATGTATGGTAATGGAAACGTAATGGTTTTAACATTATTTTAGTACAAGATCTTAGCATAATAGTAATTAACAGTATCCATTACCTTTTAGTCAATTTTTGAAAAATGACATATATGATAATTTGCAATAGTTTGATAATAAAATACTTGTATCAATATTAATAACATATAATTTGCTATCTCAAAAGGATACAGACACAGCCAATGATAATGTTTGGGATGATAGTGCATTAATAGAAGCATATGATAAAGCAATAAATTTAGCAAAAGAAGAAGTTATCAAGCGAATGGGAATGGATGTTGGAAATTCTCAACCGAAAGAAAACCTACAAAATCTTAAGCAGCCTAAACACGCAAGTAAATTACACAAGGTTGTGATTTTGATAGAATATTACAAATTTGATACAGAATATTATTAAATATATTGATTAAGAAGCAAATTATTTTATTTTGCTATTTACTTATATTTATTTGTATACACATCTTTTCTCTATAGAAATGGATCATAGGAGCACCTTGTCGTGCAATATACTCAGAGGATGGAGAAATTTATGAAGCTATAATATAAAAAATTTACGAAAACAATGGCACGTGTGTTGTAAAATTTGTAGGTAATACCTTTAGCATGATGGTTATGTCAATTAAGAAATGTACTAAAAATACATATATATATGAAGTAAAGGCTTTCGCATAGTCTATCACAGTGTCATTCAGCAGGTCCTTAACTGGGCAGGAGTACCTGTCAATGTCTATGGGGAGACCCATAGATGATATAGTGGAATATAGGGTCATGAACCATAAACATGCATGTTACTTATTGTTCATTATTAGCTGCTTGGAATATAATTCTCCTCATTAGACGAGTGATTATTACTACATATATCAAGGCAAACATTTATACATATACATTTATGCACGGGAAATTCTAATACATTGCCTGTAAGGACGGTAACTGAATGGCACTCAGTCATTCTATTAAATGACAAAAATTTCTTTTACTCTGTGTTTAGGCTATGGTAATACAGAGAAAGTCGAGTTGAGTTCTCTTTTAGAATCAGAAGGTTTGCAAAGTCAAATAGCACAACAAAAGAAAGCTTTGGAAGAGAAATTCAATGAAGAGAACGATGAGACTTGTGAGACTAATTTTTCTACAAATGTAAATTCGAAAAAATATAATGTAGAAAAAATGGATTGTGACTCTGAAGAAGCAAATGCGTATAAACATCGCTTCATACCGGGACCATCTTTCAATTCGATGACTGATATAATGCCACCTGCACCTCCTTTACCACCACAATTAATGGCCAAGTAAGTACAATTTAAAAATTCTAATGGAATGCTGAATACTTCTAATATTAATAAGTAATTTGGAATAAGTTTAACATTTTATTTGGAAAAAAAATACGAAATTTTAATAAAATGTACTAGATTACCAGATAATGATACAGACGCACTTTCAAGTATGTTGATGTCATGGTATATTAGTGGTTTTCACACAGGTAATTATTTCACATAAGTATTTTATTGTATATTAAATTTTCAATGGACTATGTTATTTCTTTTGTAGGTTATTATCATGGTTTGAAACAAGCAAGAAACAATCAAGAGAACAGGAAGAACTGTTGATTATATCAATTTTTTCAATAACAATATAACGATAATATAAGATATTAAAATAAGATATTATAATAAGATATAAGATAAATATAAGATATTAATATAAGATAATATAAAATATAAAACTCATTGTATTTATTTACTTCAATTATTTGAAATAAAGAACAGCTTTATTTTCATATAAGACTTTATTTTTTTAAAAATAATTACTAAGATAAGAAAAACTAAAAAACATATTTTTGATAAAATACACTCACATATATATGTCGGGTTATAATTAGGATTTAAGGCGCGTAATGATCCTTTGTTTGAATTAGCCATTGTTTTTCGAAACAGAGAATATATTTACGCGAATAAACAAGATTTTACAAAATATTATGAATAATGAGTTTAATAAATAATAAGATTAACAAACGATAAGTTTAACTAATAATTAGATTAAAGATTAATAAGTTTAACGAACAATAAGAGGAATGAATAATATGTCTTACGAATAATGAATTTAACGTATAATGAGATTAACGATTGATAGGTTTCACGAATAATGAATTTAATTAACGCTATTAACAATGTTCCGGGGTTCAAACGAATCCACCGTCAACGGGATAACTCTTTACTATGTGTAGAATAATTTTAAACACAAAATACAATTGCTGAGACACTCGGTAAATTGCTCGATGTATCACTTTCCAAGGCGATCACACGAATGAATATCTGATGAAAATCTTTTTCGCTATACGACTGCATTTGTTTGTTATATGCTCGCTGGAAACATCGAGAAGGTTCCAATCGTTGTTGCTAGGCAATTTCTGTCAAAAGTTTGTTGTATACTCTTTGGAAACATCGAGAAAGATTCAAACGCCGTTACTAGGCAGTTTCTGTCTGGAGATTGATTCCTAATACAACGTGTGTCCCATTATATCGACATCTCTAAAGTACAATTCTATGTGATTTCTAGGGAGAACAATACAACCGATCCACACCTTCGTCAGGCAAAACGTTTATCCCGTGACCGTGGCTACGTTCGGCGACCAGTTGTCACCTCGAACCCACTTTCGCTTTCACAAATATCAAACAATTACAAATGACAATTGCTTAATTACAGTTATGATAAAATCTAGGCTAAAGCATTAGAAGGCTTCCTCAAAATTGCAAAGGGAAGGCTCCGGTTTTCCTTTCATCTCCGACATATATAATACAAGGATATAATACAACCGAACATTTTAAACTTAGCCTATAGCGCGTGCGCGCACACACACGCACACACATGACACACATGACACACATGCGCGCACACCCATGCGCGCATACACACGCGCGCATACACACATGCACACACATGCGAATGATTTCTCGAACGATAATCCATTTATTTATATTTTTCAATATCTGTCCTTACGATTGCGTATTTATTTGTTCCACGTATCATATTTATCTATTTGCATAACTGTAGGTGACATTTTTTTAAACAATTTTGCTAATATTTCATAACTTTTTCATTCATATTTCAAAGTGGTAACAGGTGTTTCTTTCTTTTCAAGTCTCCTCCATATCGGGCTTATTTCTAGTAGCCACGCTTGCTTACAAAGCAATTTTATATCTGCACAAGAATATCTTTCAGTACATTTTACTATGTGGTTTACAATATCTGTATTTTCTAATAAGTGGTTGCTAAGGTACAATTTGAATATACCAAGTCGAGCAACTTCATTGGGTAATGATACGTATATTTGCTTTTCGAGACGCCTGAGTAAAGCTGCATCAATGCCCCTAATAACATATTTACAATAAATATTATCGTTCTATTATACTAATAATAATGAAGGAATACTTCAAACAACACAATAACATATTTGGAATTTGGAGAAATATTACGATATTTTCTACTTAGAAAACATTGAAATAACGTGATATACGTACCAAGGGGAATTAGTTGTAGCCAGAAGAACTACATTAGAATTCTCATTAGACGCTAATCCATCCAATCTAGAAAGAAGTTCTGATCTGAATCTCTTTGCAGGTTCAGACAATATACAGTCTCCTTTATTTGTGGCGATCCAGTCAATCTCGTCGATAAAAATAATTGTAGGCGAATGACTATAGGCAAGTTCAAATAAAACCTGTTCAGTTTAACAAATGTATTATTCATTAAATATTATATTCGAAATTCCTTAAATTCATTGCCTCATCACGAATATGATAACATTTCGTTTTCCAAACAACTATTCTATTTATATATAAATGACGAAAAATAAAATCAAATCTTTTTATACCTAGAATCTCTCCTTCATAGACAAAGGAACAAAGAAACTTACATAGACAAAGCAACTTACACGTATATACTTCTCGGAATCGCCTCTCCATTTGCTGACCAATGAGCTGGCAGTTATGTTAAAAAAGGTGCAATGGCATTCTGTCGCGACTGCCTTCGCTAACATCGTTTTCCCTGTTTTGTATATTTCTTGTAAACACGTACAGAAATGAAAAGAATGCGAGTATCTTACCTGTACCAGGTGGGCCGTACAGCAAAATACCTTTCCAGGGGGAAAACGGGCCATCAAAAAAGATAGGATACTCAAGGGGATACACAATGGCCTCCTTAACAGCGGTTTTACATTCTTCTAGGCCTATAACGTCATCCCAATGTACATTTAATTTGTTTACTATGATCTCCTGTGACGATACAAAGATAAAATGGCGTCTTCTCTATATTAAGTAAACGTTACGTAATTTGATATTTGAAGCGTTACTGAAATCACGTCATCGTCGATATACGTTGGACGGTTTATCGACGGGAATTTTATCGTTTAAAAGCTTTACGATACGTATATTAATCGAAAATAACTTACGCATGAGATGTCCTCAGCAATCTTTCGTAATTCCGGATTATCTGAATAAAGCTTTTCAATGCATTTCAATATCTTCGATTGCATGGATTGTTCCATTGGGACGTTAAATAGCTCTTCTGATGAACGTCCATCACTCTCATTGGGGAATAGTGACGTCACTGTCATTGCGAGATTAATATGATTCGTATTGTCATCAGTTATCTTCTGCTGTAGATTCGTCTCTTTCACAGGCTCACTTCTCGCTTCTTTACTAACAGATTTGGCTTTTGTCTCAATACTTCTACAAACACTGGATCATATTGTAATACGATACGTTGAATACGATACGTTGAATACGATACGTTGAATACGATACGTTGAATACCGTTTAATATCGTTAAATAATTTAAATTCTTACGTTTTGCTTGCATTTGTCACTTCCCTCGTCATTTCCCTTCCAGTTATTTTCTTACACAATATGGGATATTTTTGAAATTTCATCTTGTAATAATTTTCATACTCTGCAACGATAATTTCCAAATCGATGTTGTCGCAGACCCGATGTTCGGGAGATAGACGAGCTTCCCGGAATAATACATCGCTAATGTCTATATACCTAAAGAAATGTAGTTTTTAATTAATTATAGTTTTTAACCGATTAAAAATATTTTTCGCAATGACTGAACACTATAAGATAACCATCAAACAACTGTTTTATCTCTAGGTAAGACAGGCAAAAGAATGTATTTACTATATAAATCCTCGAAGATAATTTCTTGTCTTCTGCTCTTTAATTTCCAATTTTTAGATGGATAAGAATAATTTGAATTTATATTTCATATATTTGTTTATAACTAGTTAATCTACATTATCGATTGAGTTATTCTTAACTACTGAATTACCGATGTCGAATTTTCAAATTTGGTTTCGCCTTCTCTTTCCACGATGTCCACTGATTTCTATTTCGATTGGTCACTGACACTATTCAAGAGAATTGGAACTAGGAATATATTTTAATTATAATATACTCACCCATTGTGTTCCAAATAATCACATACAAGGTATAATATGTTCCGATGACGTTCCGAAATACGACTCTCCTCCTAATATAATTATTTTTTCATTACAATAATAAGTTTTTTCATGTAATTTTTTGTTACATTTGCGAATTCAACGAGTTACACATGATTTTTCATGAAACACGAACGTTAAAAATATTTGATACAGCCTAATTATAAAAATTGTTAGAAGCAAAAGTCATAGATACTATGTGCGAGTATCGCATGAAACGAACAGCTATTAAGAGAACTGCAGCAATATTACAAATCAAATAACAAAACACACTCGTCTGTGACGTGGAAATTCTAAAATCTAAAATCTAGAATATTCCTTACCTTTTTTCGCAGATTATAAAATATCTTATTCATACTACCTTGCATCGATAAATCACCGTTCATAGTGACACTTTCAAATCGCCTATCGTTTCTCAATGGATACGAGAATTTCCGTTTATTACTTTAAAAACAACCCGTCCATTACGTTTCTCTTAAAAAATTCTTTCAACTCCGTTGAAAACCGAGCATCAAACAAGAGACAAACGATTTGTTGCCATGGAAATGTTTGGTTCACACATAAGCAACGCACAAATATAATGATAGAATAGCTGAGTGTGTGTACTGTATAGTAAGATGGATGCAACGTGGAAATAGAAAGAGAACACCATGTATAGATACTTCCTGTTCTTGTTTAATCAGGCATGCACACTAGTGGACACTGACGCTGCTCGTATACCCCTGTTACATATTTCCTGTACAAGTGCGCGTCATTAGACAAGGACGGAACATCCTCTCTCTACTTCTCTATCGCGTTTTTAGTTCGCTCACGCGCTCTGTACTTATATCTATTACATTTCCACCATAAGCAGCGGCCGTGCAGTGACTTACAAAAGTTCCGAACGGTTCCATCCTGGGCGGACGGTTAATTGCGTTCGGTACTTCGAGGCAGGAAGGTGAGTACAGAATCGCTCCTCTTAGTACTCTTATTAGAAGTGTTATCATCGAATATAAGTTTTTTCAATAAATTCTTATCGTTTTACAATCTTTCTAGAATACAATGACGTCAGCAATCGATCATTTTCGCGAATTTATTGTAAATTAATTGGGGGAATATCTGGAGTTCTTTATCGGTTTCGACTGTAAAATCAGCAACTATTCGAATTTTTCATTCATAATTGTGACGTTTTCGACTCTTCCGTTGCCAAGACCCTCTTGAGAGATTTTTGGCACGTTCCATCACCCTTGTTAAACGAGTGCACATTGGTGGATATATTGATTTTAAAAACCAATACGTGAACGAGGTTTATTATCTCACTGGGACAAAGAAATCCGTTTTATTCGCGAATTTTCCGTGTTTCTTCTTAATTTTCGTGAGTGTCTGGCGCGGAGCATTATTTGAATGAACTTTTCATCGTTCAGATTATATTTCGTTTAAAAAGATTGAAATTGATGTCGAGAAGAAATGAAACAAGGTGCTCGGGCATTCCATCGTTTCCCGGGGAAAGAGAAATATGAAAAAAACGGTCGTTCTTCCTTCTGCCATTTTCGTCCATTACCAAAATGGTATGACCCAAATGTCCCGGGTCGTGAATCAATCAAGCGAATTTTGAATAATTTTTGAATAATATCCAGTTAATAATTTGTGAAACAAATTAATTTCATTTTATCGTTGGAAACAAATTAGTTGGATTTTTCTTTCTTTAGCAGTTTTCGCCGGAGTTGACCTGACGTGCTACTTCAGTTTCCATCTTCGCTTCTCGAAACTTCCAACGTCCTTGGTGTTGGAGTCTCCTTGCCCAGGTGAGTACATAGCTTCTAGATACTCGTCGCTGTTCATCCTTACGAGCCTCTCGAGCTTTAGTTGTCAATTGTTATCGTTAAAGGAAGAGAAGCTCGCGACAGATGTTATCGAACAAATCGTTTGTTCTCGAAAAGTTCGAACTTGTTCGTTGCGTTTGAATATATATGGACGGACGCCATTTTTCATGACATCTTCATGATTTGTCATGTCGTGAGTATAGCTTCTGACTACCATATGTTTGTGATTTATGTGAAATTTGACCACTATACCGTGATAGAAAAATATTTCCAATGAATTATAAATATTTTACATTGTGAATTATAAACATTTGTTAGAAATTATATCGTACTTGAGGTGAAAATGAACCATATATCTGCTTATGGAATACGAGGTAGTAAATCATTCGAAACATAATAACGATTAATTAAGTACATATACAATAACGTTTACGAATGAATATTGCGAATTATTGTATGGCTTTAATGCGGTATTTAATGTTTTGATTGCGGTCTTTGAAATGGTATCATAGGTGCTGATATAATATCGCGCGAAAAAGGAAAGACCAGTGGTTAATATTGCATGTGCACCAGTGCGTTGCGCTCGTCGGGGGTGGTTTTGACGCCGGTGCCGAGGAGAGACGCAGAACGTGTTCGATCGACCCGCGAACGTAGCCCGTGCTCATACTGCGACAGAGTTCGTTTCAGTTAGGCTCAGTCGCTGTTTGTCCGTCGACAGCGTATAGTCGCGTCGGCCTACGATTCCTTTTTTCTTCTTGTTTCTTGCGAACTCTCTCGCAACAGCCGTTCTATACGTACGCCGCCAGTATATCGCGTGATCATCGTTCCCGTTGCTTCCCTTACCCTCTCACGTCCTTCGAAGAAGACCTCCCTTTGGTTTTTCCTTGTTTGGAGGGAATTCATCGCTCGGACACATGGACTGCGAAGCACGAGGGTTGATCGAGGTATCAGCGTGATGTACTTTTCAGGTTTCATATTTCCTCTATGATACTTTCTAAGGAGAATTTGGAAGATATACATTTTTAGGAAATAAAGGTTTTTATGGAGTCATCGATAGGTTAGAATTTAATTAACTCTCTTATAACAGGTATTCCAATTTTTTAATATATAAATTTAGTTTCCTCTATGGTGTTAGAGAACATAATGCGGGCATTTTATGATATAACGAATATATTCGTATATATTTTAGTTTATTCATTCGTCAAATTTCCCTAGTAGGCCGGCCTGCAGCTCACATGCAGCACTTAGTAAAAATTTGTTTTGTTAGAGGTTGGCCATTCTTCTTGCTATAAAAATATCGTGAAGTCATATCATATGATAAAGCACCTTCTGAAAGCTAGATGCTCGATAACGAGCCTAATGATTCTCGGTAGTTTGTAATGTCAAGCTTTGAATTGACGAGATCGCTCTGCTGTCAAACCGCCGTCCAGCGGCGACCACATTCTTTAACCACGTTCAAGGGGTATATCACGCTACAGAAACCATCAAAGGGTTTGCAAGTTAGTTGCCTTTTAGAAGTGGGGCAGTTGGTTGTTACATGTAATCCGTAGTTGCTGGCTGTTCTCCTTAGTCGCCATACATCATAGAGACGACAGTTATAGTCGCCAGTTGTCCTTGCTAATGGTTGCTTGTTGTCGCTAGTTAGTTCTCGTTATCGTTATGTATTCCATCAATCACGCGAAATTTAACGTATGGGAATTTATTCTTCTTTATTCTTTCTGTAGGGAGATTTTTTAAGACGAGGAAAATATAGAATATTTTAAGACGAGGGTAAGGTTTGAATTTAAGTAACTGTTTTATGATACAACAAAGTGGAAAGACGATTTAATTTTATAAAGTTTAAGGTAATTTTTTAAAAAACTTCGAATTTAAAAGATTCAAATAGATATCTTAAACGTAATTAAACCCTCCATATCGTAAGAAATTAAATGAAACTGCGCAACAAAGTTAATACATTTAATGTATTATTTTAAACATTTATTTAAAAACATTTATTTAAAATTAAAGTGTAGGCGTCGACGCGCGCGCGCCATTCGAAGCATTTGTCAGTTCGTTACATCTGCGGTAAAAGTTGTAACTACGAAGAAGCTTAACATATGGTGCGTCTCAAGACGACAGTAAAAAGTATTAAGAGATTTTTCGAGATTTTTTCTTTTAAGTTTCCAAGTACTTTTTCTATTTAACTTCTTTTTTTTGCATTTTCTAACAATATTCGATAAATAGAGACGAAATATGACAGTTCTTAGTTCCGGGATTTATTGGTTCGAAAGTTACTTCAAAAGTGTTTCTGGAGTTCGTGCGGTTAATACTTTTAAACTACTGAGTACGACTTATTCCGTATGGCTGGACAAATCTTTGTTGATACTGTAAGCGTAACTGGTCCGGATATTGTCTTGTGGAGATAGAAAAATACACGAAGTATTGATTGAACTACATATTTTTTTAATTCTTTTTTAATTCTTTTAGTTCTTCATATATTGATAATAAAACGATATTCCGCTACTTTGAGCACAATATAGTAATGTTTAAATAAATAATAAAATTTACGCATTTCGTCTTCATGCGTCGATAAGAAAATGCAAAAAAAGTTAAAGAAAGATGATGCGCAGACGCGAAGTTTAGTCAGCAATAATATTTAAAACCTCTAAAATATATTGTACACATTTATTTGCAAATAAGCTCAATGAAATTGAACTGTAACTGTGTTTCCAATAATGTCTTCCGTGTATTGCTCGCCATTATGTCGGATTAACAGCTCTAAGTGATCGACCTTAATCACTAAATGGCGGCCGTGATTCAGTGGTATAGCTTTACATATGACGGACATCGCAGGCGCTTGTAAGACGTCCATTGTGAAACGTTTCCAATAGCACCGTTTATGTGATGGTGAAATCTGAATATATATGTCGGATCACGATTCGAATTTTGGGCGCGCGACGACTCTTCATGTGGACTAGCCATCGTTTCACAAAGCCGAGATTTTATTTACACGTATATACAGGTCTATCACTAAGCTTAACAAATAATAAGTACAACTAATAATAAGTCTAACAAACACTAAGCCTAATGAATAATACGATCTACGAATAATTAAATTAAATAATACTATTAGCAATGTTTGAGTTCAAACGAATCCACGGTCACCGGGATAACTCCTTACTAAGCGAAACTAACTTAGACGCAAATGCGATCGTCGAAAATGCTCGATGTATCACTCTCCAAGGCAATCGCAAGAATGCCAGCCTCGTGGAGATTTTTCTCCCTGTACGATTGCATTTTGTTTTCTATACCCGTTTGGAAGCATCGAGAAGGTTCCAAACGCCGTTGCTAGGCACACTCGTTGGAAGCATCGAGAAAGTTCCAAACGCCGTTGCTAGGCAGTTTCTGCCTGGAGTTTTGATTACTAAATACAATGTATGTCCCATTGCATCGGCACCTCCGAGGCAACATCACACGTGGCTCGGCCCGCTCTCGAGGCCGCATGCCGCCACAACCACATTTCTCGGAAAACACATACAACCACTCCAGACCTCCGTTAGATAAAACATCCATCCCGTGACCGTGGCTACGTTCAGCGACCGATTGTCACCTCGAACCCAATCTCGCTTATTACAAATCTTAAGCAATTACAACTATAATAAAATCTAGGCTAAGGTACTAGAGGATGTTCCCAAAATTTCCAAGGAAGGGCTTCGGCTTTCCTTTCATCTCCGACATATATTTGACTATATATATTAACTATATATTTTCCCTAGGAACAGTAAGATTTTAACGATACAACTTTATCAAGAGATCTTAATGTCATAAACGGTATCGAAACTTCGTAATTAATACTGTTAAGGAAGAAAATATTGGTAATCTCCTCTAACGACGAGCGCTTGATATTCACAATTAGAACTCGATATCTTAGCTTCTTATAATATCCTAATAAAATGTTATTTATCGATTACAATTGTCCTGTCGTATTTTCTTGTGTTTGCTTTATAAATGTGAACTTTATTCAAAAAGAGTTCATCGATATAACGGTATTGAAGAGAACTACTCGAGAAACTATATCTAGCCCTTGGATGGAGGGATTGCTTGCTTCTTACAATCGAATAATTGGAGTGTAACTAGAAACACGAACGGTAGTTTAGCAATGGAGAAGAACTTTAGAACGACAGCAATTTTCTTCTTGTTTCTTTGAGAAAGGCACCGTTCATTTTATGTTTGACGAGAATGGGGTTGTTGGACGAATTTGATTAAAAAGGAAAGATCTTTAACAAATCTATATTTTTGATTTAATTTTTTGAAAATGCAATTTTGCATATACCTATGTGCAATTATATACTATAATCGCAGGCGTTTCTTTAAAATGATGTACCATTGAAACAAGGCAAAATATCGTCGAATTCTTCTAGATTCAATTTCTCAAAAGAATGGCTCTATTGATTAACCAAACATAGTTCCCATAAGCAAGCATATACGTACTTCTCAGAAAAGATAGTTATATCTAGATCAATATTACTCCCCACAGTGACCTATATGTCAAAGAAAAAAAAGACACATCAAGTATTAAATCATACTACTATTACGTCCACTATCTCTACAACTCCTCTACTCTTGGAAAAGTCTATCTTATTCAAACGTAACGTAACTCAAATTAAATCTTTTCCATCATCATAAATACGAAACATTTATAAAATTATCATCTTCGATTGTTTACTCAACATCTAGCTAACAAAATCTTCTCCATCGCCGTACCCCTTAATCCTGACCGCGAACAATTAACGTATGAATAGTTAATTTATTAAAATTTAAACGACCATTTTACGCTACTTGTACTCGAATGATTTTAGGATCTTGCTGTATCTCTTGCACAGTGTTATACTGACAGGCGAGAAACATAGAAACGTAACTTCCGATCCATTGATTTACCCTAAACAGACGATGATAGGTTATACGGTGGACGCAATACAGAAGCGTTTCCGATGCAATTCGAAGGTGCGTTGTTACAATGGAGTTCAACGATCCATAATGACTATTTCCCCGCCAGCTACAGCCTGTAATAACGGAATAGCCAATAAAGTATATCCTGTCGATTTAATCGTTACCCCCACGGTGCACCGCGCGCACGGAGATCGGATCGGTGATTTTCACGTGATGTTTCGCAAATCGTGAGGCGCTCGCGTGATTCGCGCGTTTTAAGCGTTCCCGCTCTTCCCGTCCGATAGAAAGAGAAAGGGAACAGGGGGTGGAAGGAAGAGGGAAGATACGTGATGCGGGTTCAACCTGCCGCGGGAACCTTTAAAGAAGGTCGGTGCAACGGGAGAGATGTAATTTTAATAAATTGGAGAACAAGTCATTGTAAAAGATGGATGTTCAGATGTTGGAGATGCAGCAGATTTACGACTCGCTGGAATTAAGTTAGTTAAGGTGTTGAAAACCTAACGTCTTTTCAAAGGCGTTTACCGCGTTTCTTTTCAAATCAAAATACATACACACGATACGTACAATGTATGCGCCTAAAGTTTTAAAGTTAATTTCTATTCAAGGAATGGACTGTTTTATTATAGGTTTAGGAAATTGAAAAGAAGCAATTGCTTGTTTCTAAGAAAGAATCGCGAGAAGTACAGTTAGAAACTGTATTGTGAATCACTTTTCCTGGTTTCCGTAACGAGGAAGTGAAAAAAAAAACGCAGATAAGTCAGCTTTTACCGCAGCTAAATGGGAGATACGCAGGTACGAGTCGTTACAGTTTTGTCGTTGCAACGATTCCCGCTGCGTAATTTGATAATGAACAGTTGAAAAATAGCAGCGTTGTGTCCGTACTCTTTAATATCCCATTATATGGAAGTTAACGACCGGAAAATACACCGCTCGACTACTTGAAGGAAGTAGCTCATGAGCAAGTCTTTTGTATCCTCGCAATGGTATAATTCCTGTAACGTCTCGTTCTCGGAGGATTTATTTCGTTGATTTGTACTTGTTTATTGCTTTTGTGTTTTCATGAATGGAGCATGTTGCATGCGAATCGTAATATGGTTTTAATGGCGTTTCGACTTCAATGATATCAGCGGCTGATTGCGCTTCCCGTAAGAAGCTTCCAATCATTATGTATTTTAGGAACAACAAATAAGGATATTTAGAGAACGAATTAATTATTCAATTGTTCGCGCAAGAAATACTCAGTACCTGTCTCTTTTTCGAAAGTTATAAATGCTGTTTTCAAAGAGTTCCTTAGCTCACCATAAACCAGATAAGAATCTTTGGTTCCATCTAGAAAAAGAAACCTTCAGATCAAACCGAAAGGGGTTCGGATTATATTTTCTAATCGTATTTGTATATTTCTTTTTACGGTCAGCTTGTCATCCACGTACAATCGAACAGAGAGTCCATTAATTATTTCCCTTCGACTTGTTTCAGGGGGAGCATCTCGGAAGCCATGCCGGCTGACGAGTTCGCTGGAAATCGAAACAGAAGCAAACCAAGACTGCAACCACCTTAACGAACCGCTATTATCACTGGCAAGGTCATCGGGCAGACCGGATCTAATCATGCTCACGCCGACCATGCTTCCTGTGCACTCGTTCCTCTTTCTTAACGACGTCAACCAGAAGATCGGGTGGTAAAAAATTCGAAATCGAGTTGATTGAAAATCTCAAGGAATATTAAAAAAAAAAAAATACGAATAAACAATTTGATATAGAAATCATCCATTTTGGGCAAAGAAAAGAAACAATCAGAAAAAGGAATAACCACAGAAGCTCTGAATTTCATTGCTTCCTAATGGTACTTCCTTGGATATTTTTACATTCTGGAGGCGTGAACGAACTCTGAAAAACAGAAACGACTTCTATCGGATGATCGAAAGAACTACCTGGACACTGAGTATAATTATTCACACGTGCGGATGCCATTTCCGGCATGTTTCTCCATGAAGAAGGTCAGCTTCAGTTTTTGCCACTTGTAGATAGAAGTTGAAGTGGCGGACGTCTTAACGAGGTTGCTAGAATGTCAAAGAAATAGATGAGGGAAATATTATGAAGATATATTTATGAATATCTAATTGAGCATTTAATTAAGAACTTAATCGAAAGACCAAAAAAAGTATTTCTTGAGACCAAGTACATATCTAAGTATAATAGTCTTTTGTACTTACTGTTTAGTAAGAGGACTCGAGTAAAACGATTACTCGTTAAAAGGAACAATAGAATAATCATGCCTCCGCAGACGGTGGTCTCTGCTTTCATGCCTCATCGCGGAGAATCTCAGCGAAAAAAGTGTCCCGAGGCGTGAGCTGAAAGGTGGCTATGTAGGCTGCCTAGTGAATGCCGTCGCCATGGTGGAGCTGGCGTGTAGCAACTCCCTAAGTCCAGGAACCTAATCCCGCGTCAGAAAGACAAAATTCGCTACGGAGAAAAGTAAACAAAAATATATATATAGGAAAGAAGAGACAAAGATTAAAGGTCGTTAAGAATTAAAGGTAATTTAATGATAAAAGGGAGAAAGAATTGTGTAAAAATTCTACTGGGAAAGAAAAGAAAGAAGAAACCTTCAACGAGAAAGACGTGCTCAGAAGCGAGTCCCGCGTAGCGCCATGTAGAGGAGCAGGAAGAAGCGCAGTCTTCCTCAGGCATTCCAGCGTCGAGTAATGCTGAAGCATATCCTGACGGGGCAACCGTCGTCAGCGGGCTCCAGGCACCAGCACAATGACTACCAGGCGAGCTCGGGCTCGTTGCACGGCGGCCACCACCACCACCATCATTCTGGTCACCAACAGGATCAACAGCAACACCATCATTACAACCAAAACAGCAACGTTCGTGGAACGACAGGGGGGAGCCAAGGACGGGGAGTCGACGTTTACGACTCGGTGGTCCATCAAAGAGCCAACGTGCATCAGGCTGCCACCACGCCATCTTCCACTCACAGACACCCTTTGAATCATTCTCAGTTGAGCGTGAACAATCTTTCTCAACGATTGAATCACTCGCACACTCTTAATCTTTCCACGTTGTCCACGTCGAAGCATTCTGTGAACAGCGTCAGTCCTGTTGCCGGTGGGAATAACAATAACAATAATAATAATCTGTCGACTACATTGGGGGTGATATCCCCGGCGCCGTTGCACCAGGACAGCAGACCTAAAGCGAATGGAGGCTTTGATATCTCGAGACTGTCCAGATTACCCAGTCAGGCGACACCTTCGCCTGCACCTGCTCTTCAGGGTACGACTACCGGGGGACAGTTAACCGGTCCTGGTTCCACGGCGTACCCCTTGAACGCTTCCTGGTCGTCGTCAAGTCTGAAATAATTAATAAACAAAAGGCATCGGAAAATGTAGAAAATAAATTTGCCAAAGAAGAAAAAAGAGGTGTTAAACAAAAATCAATTTCAGATAGTGAAAACGAAACAACTGATAAGTTCGTCAACGAAGGGAAGTTCTTTTAACGAACACAGCTAGTGATAGCGATAGGTATAAATCTGTAGAAAATGATAATGCAGTAACGGGTGTAATAATAGCAACTGATGAAGCGAAACATAGAGGCAGACCTAGGAGATCGGATAAAGTCGAAGTTAAAGAAGATGAAAATACAAGTGTAAATTCCGACCAATTGCGGGGAGACGTAACCGCGAGGAGAGACGTCAACGGGGGTCGTAAATCCCCGTTACGATTATAACAATCGACACCACGAATTGATCGATCCCCTGATTTCCGTTGAGATAATAGGGGTGATTGAGTTTGTATAACACTGTGATTCACTGAATTATAAATTATATATTTCCAACACTTAGATTACACTGACGTAGAGAAATAAATAGTTAACAACTTGTCGCACGAAGATGTGATAGATATGTACGCTAGAGCAGGGCTCTTATAATGGAAATTAATGTATTAATGGACTTAGCACTATAATATATTTAGGAGAGAAGATGTATGTTCGACAACACCGAGAACCGACAAAAGATTTTCGTGAAGTATGCGACTCTCGCGCTATGTGTAGACTGCCGCGTTAGGCGTTAGTTTTTAGACTGACTGTCGCTCTTTTTCTAATACAGAAGAACAGTTCGGTGTGGGTGTGCCCCTGTGCCTAAAGAACGCGGATTCGTTGTTCCCACTTTCGTTAGGAAAAGTGAGGGTAACGAACCGCGGTGTCGATGGTCATGACCTGCACTACTGCTCGAAGGGATGAGTAGGAAGTCTCCTACCATCGTGGTGGATAGATGACTGTGTGCGTGAGGAAAACATAGCTTGTTTTATTAGAGGGCTATTCGGATTTTCCTAATGGGTGCATACCCGCTTTCTCCGTGTTTTAAGTACGCCTAATAAACCCAAGGACCTCTCTAAAAACCGACTGTGTTTCGAGAATATTTTTAAGCTTTAGAAATTCTTCAAGACAAACGGATTGAAGACACATGGCGAAACAATACAGGGAAGTGAAAGTTATGGTGGGTCCTTAGGTTTATTGAGGGTCGAAGTGACGTTACGCAGGCCGGTTGTTGTCCGGTCGCGCGGGCTGGCGCGGGCTGGCGTGCAGATGTTTTAGGCGGCGTAACAACAAGGAAGATCCTAGAAAATGAGAAGGGTGGATTAGAAGAACGAAGAAAACTCGAAGAAGATACAGAGACAGAAGTCAATTCAAAAGGTATATTAAATAATAAGTGCGATTTACTTGATACCGAAAGAGCTATTGAAATTAATGATACGGTTCAAGATATTAAATTCACTGAAGGTAGAAGCCGCACTCAAAATGATATGGAAGATGTAGTAGAAGTTTCACAAGAATTATCTAATAAAAGTAAGTTATCAGAAATAAGGATTGCACTTAACAAAATTGAATATACAAAAACTATTTTACGGAATAAAAAGAATTCATTAGAAAGAGAAAGAGGAGTAAGGGAAAAGAAGAAAATGTACAGACAGAAATTATTTCAAAAAATATATCAGATGATAAATGTGATTTGCTTTAGAAAAAAAAAAAAAATATTATCCACAAACTACATTAGGAATTTATCTATTTTAGTGGGGACAAAGAGAAAGGATAGAGGAGTTGATCAATAGAGTGTGGATTTTGAAGCGTTTATGAAAAACTTACAATTTTAATAAAATATTCAATGTGAAGTCTCTGTTATAATATTCAGATAGATAGATGAAAAAAAACTGAATTTGCATAATTACTCATGGCTTATTGATCAATCATGCGACTCGTTCAGAGGTAACTCGAGTTGTAAAGGCGACAATTTATTAAAAATGGTATATCTGACGTACGATGCATTTGCTCATGTTAAACTATTTAAATAAGTATAAAAATCACGCGAAAAAAAAATCTACTGAAAATAATGTTGAACTAGTTAATAATAATAAATCATATAGTGAAACACAAACCTTAAATCAAGATTTTAAGTTCAAAAAAAAAAAGAAGAAAGAAGTTGATAAAATGACAGCAACATGTAGCAGCAGGCGAGAGAAAATAAGCCAAATTTCTAAAAGAAGAAACGATGCTCAAGAACTCGGAATTTCTCGAGTGGATATGCTAAACAACGAATTTAATGAACAGTTGAAAGAACGTGAAACAGCAATAGAAGACTTACATCAAATGTTAAAGCACCAATCGGAAATTCATAAAGTTACCTTAAATGAAGCAAGTTTGAAAATAGGAGAACTGCAGAGTGCAGTGTATCAATGTGCACTAAAAATGCAAGCGACGTGACGATTACTTTTAGAACACCACAAGCACCACGAAAACACAATCAAGACCAAACAAGATCAAGTTCAAAAGTGAAGTTACGTGAGCTTATTACTGCTAACGACCAAAAATTGAATTACGATCCCGAGCATCAACTCGCTGATCTTCAAGTAGAATGTTCCGACAAAGACAGGACGACACAAGAGTTCGAGAAGCACATAGAGGACATGAAGGAGGAAGTGCAAAAATTAGAATTGCAACTCGACGAGTTACAAAAAAAAGAAAAACACACACGCACGTAAAAAGAGTTCAATCTTTTGGAATACAAATTGAAGAACTAACAATAAAATTAGAAGAAATAACACAGAAGAAATAAGTCACAAATATGAAATTGCCTGATGGCTGATGTTGATCGTTGACGTTTATAATGAAAGAATTTCGTCAACGGCGCCATCTGGATCCTTGTTGAAAAATTAAAATAGCCGCAACAGCACCATTCAGCTCATTACCCAGAGTAGCTCTTGTTGCTGAGTCGTGGAGGAATTCTTATCATCAACGACATAAACTATACCAGTTCCGGTAACGTTCTTCAGATGGTCCAGGCACTCGAACTCGCAACATCGCTCTCCAACACGGAATTTCTTGCATGTCTGTAGTAAAAAGAAATCGATCAATTGTACAGATCAATCGTCACTCGACTGCTCGAGAATTCAGATCATCCAGAGAATAGAATAGAGACGTGGAAAAATGTAGTGCGATCATCGCAGTGGGAGGAAATAGGGGGATAGGGACCAAATGAATGAACGAGATGTTAAGGACAACTGACGATAAGTTCTTCTTTTGTCGAGAATTGCATGTTTGTGAATGGTTTGTGGGTGGTTAGGTGGAGAGAATTGAAGAGTTTGGAGGTGACTGGAAGAGTGTTTTGGGCAAGGTAGATTGCAGAATGGTTGCGGTAGCATTGTGTTAATTATGGGTTTGTACATGTAATCTTTGTATGTATCACTACATACAACCTAACGTATATTTTTAATAATACATCAGAGTTTTAGTTATTTCATAGCTATGAATTTTATACTCTATAATCTTGACGTTTTATTTCACAGAAGCGTTTGAATATCCATAAAAATTAAATGAACCAATGTATTCATTATCTTATAGAGAAGATATATTATTTTTAATTATGTTCCAATTATTTATCATGATCCTGATTTCCTTATTCTGAAAATTTGAAAGAAAGTTTTGTAGTTTGATACTTTCAGCGACAAAGGGTCAATATTGCTTTAGTATATTTCGTCACATATACATGTATATCTATATGTCGGAGATGAAAGGACATCGGAACCTTTGGATAGCCCCGCAACATTGCAATCTAAAGTCTACTATAACTGTAACTAAACTATTGTAGTTATTCAATCCGATTGTAATTGTTCGAGATTAGTGACGGTGAGCTTTGGCTCGAGGTGACAGTCTGTCTGACAGTCTGATGAACGCTTTGCCTAACAAAGGTATGGAGTAATTCTATAGCTCTCCTTAAAAGAAATATTCGTGGCGACACGCGACTGTAAACATTCCAACGGTTTCTGTCCCGTGGCTCGCCACACGCAGACCCTATTCTTCGAGTAAGATGATTGCCAGATGTCGATGCGTCTCCGCAGTACATGTTCGGCTAGCCCGAGGGCCCGTTATAAATCTTAAGGTTTAGTTAACTAAAGTCCTTCAAACAGACAAACAGTCTTTGTCCCAACTACGGGAAGATAGGGGAGACATATTTTTCAACGAGCGGCGTCTCCCACTAGCAACTTTCCCTCGAGGGCGGCTAGCATCTTTTTCTAACCACCGATATGGAGATTGACCAATTAGCAGCAACGCCAATTTCCCTTACTTTCTGAACGAAGGCTTTTCTCGACGAATCCGATGATCTCGTGTCCTTAGACACACCCCATTATAGTTTTCCTCTGTGGCATCATCGGGACGGGAAAGGCATTCTCTCGCTCGCGATCTCACTGATGAAAGGAGTAACTCTTTACGACCAGTGAATATTACGCGTCCGACTTAGATTTTGTGAGTACGTTCATCTATCATCCCGTCGACCGCGGATTCGTTATTGAACCTAGGATCATTGTCATTAGTTTCTCGAGTACCTAACTACCACGGTTACTTGTCCGGTTCTATAATAATCGTATTTGCACTAGTCAATGTCTTCTCTATTGCATAACGACAACGTGTAACCCAAACGCAGATTCGTTTCACGCCCCTAACCCTAATTCTAATGTAAACCCTACATATATGATATGTAATTTATAAACAGAATTCATTGTAATGATATAGATAGATTTCTTAGATAGTTAAAGAAGGTAGTTGTTCGCAATCATGCACTTGACAACATATTCAAAAGTCATTGAAATCGGAAAAGATGTTACGGTTCTATAGTTTCACCCAATCAATATTTATTAATCATAAACGAAGTAGCTATAGATTTTGACAATTCCCAGTTAAACTTAAAATAATTATTGCATTTTTAAAAATAATGAAAATTTATTATTTGCATAAGCGATCTAATGATCATTCTTGCGTTCTTCATTGTAAATTAAAATAAATAAATTATACACTTTACTTTGTACCACTTAGGACTGAATTATAACTTTACCGAAACAGTGCAAAGCATTCTTTAAAATTCTCTAAAATTCATTTGCATTCATTTCATTTATATACATATATTTATACATATGTTGAGTTGATAGTAAAAAGTACTTCAATGGAAATTATTTAATAATAATAATTATCTACTGTGCCCTGTTCTTTAAGGATTAAGTATGTAGTAGTTCCTGTGCTCACAGTTAGAAAATAAACTATCTATCTTGTCTTGTGCGTTCGGTTCCTCATTGTGTCTTTTGATGCCGTTGATGACACATATCACTTCATAGTGAAAAAAGCAACATTCAATCACGGACCAGCAACATACTCGAAATCTTATAAGGAAATTCAAGAAATTCAAAATAAAATAGAGTCGAACTCAATCCTAAAATCAAATGGAGTTATTATTACTCGACTGAACTATTTTCAATCAACTCTCATTGAGAATTATAGGTAAATTCTTTTGGCGTGGTACTGTAACAAGCAAAATTTAACATAATTTTGAGACGAAACGCGAAAGTAAATCGATAAAAAGGAGGGAGGGTTATATTTCCCCTTTCCTTCTTGAAAATAGGCCGAAATCACATTGAAGCGGATCAAATAGTACATATATACAATTACATAGTCAAATAAATACTAACAAAAGGGAAGCCAGCACCAATACCTTGGGCCTTGATATATGTTGACAAGGACACACTTCTGATTAACTTCCAGAAGATTTTAGCCATCACTCGTTAGTCCTTAAAAATTTATTAACAGAAGCATATTGCTACTACTATGTACAGCGTGTTAAAAAATTTATTTGTCAAAAAAGTGGAACGCTAAATTTCCTGAATGTTGAAATGGTTACCACTTCTAAGAAAATTCTACATCTGGTCTTTTTAGTTTTCTCAAGCACTGAAGCCATTGACAGCGCGTAGACAAAAGACTGCGACGAAGTCAGGCCATAAACAGTAGACAGGCGACGTTGGCTTCGGGGTTTTCAGTTATTGGGTAACACAGCTAGCGTGCGGATCTGGACCAGCTCAAATTGTATTCTTACTTATAATTACACTTCTATTTAAATATATTTTCTGTCTTACAATTTATCCACGTGTTCTCTCTGTTTACACATCGAATAACCTCAACACTGAACATGATTAACAAGGCCAAATTTTTTGCTGTTGCAAAAATCTGTTCTCTTAGGAACAGGTATTTAAAGTGTCCTGAATTTTTAAACTGATTTTGTTCATATTTTAAAGTCAGATATGTAGTATCGTGGACAGATTGCCTAAGAAATATCGGTTTTTTTTTATTTACCGTACCGTATAATCTACCGTACAAAGTTCTTGCATTATATGAACCATATAAAAACATAGACCTTCTTTACGTATTATTCTTCTTACTGCTTCTTGTGAAATTCCTACTCGATAAGCTATTGTTCGCAAATACACCAATAGATTTATACGTACACTGCACAAACGACACTTGCTCTTTCTTACGTCAATGTACACAATGAGCGTCGAGTGGAAATCAACCTAACCCCAATCGACGATCTGAAACTTCTACTTCACGCTGTGATCTTCCATCAGGTCTTGAACAAAGAACAATTCCCAGCACGCTTTCTAAACTTTATTACTTATTATTATGTTCATAATATTATTAATTTTGTATTAATACAATAATAATATCGTATCATTATTATATTATTTCTTTATTTTTCTGCTTGTATTGTCTTTTATTCGTAATATATTATCGCAATATAATAACAAAATTAGTTTAAGGGATAATGGAACCTTAAAGATTTTTTTCAAATGAACGGGTCATTTGCAAACCATGATTCTTTTTAGACATTTGTTCTTCGTGATAAGTACTATATGACGCGGTAAAAAAATTTGATTTTGAATATCATGTTTAAAATCAGTTTTGCGAATCATTTTTTCAACAGATCTCCGCAGATTTAAAGATGTAGCATCACCCCCCCCCCAAAGCAATTACAAATAATTTTTTTAATACCTTGTACATTATATTCTGCCTATATGTAAATATATGTGACTGTGAATTGCAAATACGGACGTACGTGTTTATTTCCTAGTTTTTATTTGAAAGGAACATCACATATGTTGGTCGTTCCACTCGGTCCGCGAACTCTGCGAGTTCATAAAAATCTATTCCAACCCAATGTTCCATATGCGAGCGAAGCGGCTTCTCTAACTTTCGGCCAAAGAAACATTTCTAAAAATTTCTTGTTCGCTCGCATATGAAACTGGTATTAGGTTGGACTACTCTTTTTACGAGCGAGTAGAGCGAGCAACGAGAACAGTGTTTCTCTACTATATGTAAATGAATACTATACATTGTTTTTTATAAATATTTTTTATTGATAATTTCTTAGGGAATAACAGGCGATCGCTAAAATCTTCTAGAAATTGCTCAGGAAAATGTCCTTGACAACATATATCGAAGCGAACATCATTAGCAAAAACTCTGACGGATCATATATTTTTTAACAAGAACTTTAAGATAAAATATGCAAGAGAGCATTATTTAAAGAATTGAAAGAAGGATAAGTATGAGAGAGAAAGCAGGTTGTGACTTTTATTGATATAACTGTTTTACTATACTAGCAATAAGAGGAAAATTGAACAAAAGCTAATTAATTACATATATATGTCGGGTTCACATTATGATTAGGGTTAGGGGCGTGAAACAAATCTTTATTTGGATTAGACATTATTGTTATGCAATAGAGGAGATATGTACTAGTGTAAATATGATTATTACAGAATATGGCAAGTAACTGTGGTAATCAGATACTCGAGAAGCTAATGACAATGATCCTAGGTTCAATAACGAATCCGCGATTAACGGGATAACAGAATGCGCCTTCTTCCAAGGTCCACGTTGTACCCAACTTCCTTGTTTACGGTTCAAGTATTACTGAACTAACTCTTTGTTAAAACATAGAATATCCACCGAGCGTAAGGACGCTATGTAACTAGCTAATGTGACCTCACGAGGGAATAAGTCTCCGTCGCGTTGGGGTGTGTCTAAGGACACGAGATCATCGGATTCGTGGAGAGATGCCTTCGTTCGGAAAGTGAGGGAAACTGACGTTGCTGTTAATTGGTCAATTTCCATGTTGGTGGTTAGAGGAGGATGCTAGCCGCCCTTGAGGGAAAATTGCTAGCGGGAAGCGTCGTTCGTGAGAAAAATAGATTTCCCCTATCTTCTTGTAGTTGGTACAATGACTGTTTGTCGGTTTGAAGGACTTTAGTTAATTAAATCTTAAGATTTATAACGGGTCCTCAGGCTAGCTGAACATGTACTGTGGAGATGCGTCGACGTCTGTTAATCATCTTACCCGAAGAATAGGACTTGTGTGTGGCGAGCCACGGCACAGAAATCGTTGGAATGTTTACTGTCGCGTGCCGCTACAACTATTTCTTTTAAGGAGAGCTATAGAATCACTCCATACCTCTGTTACCAAGCTCACTATCATAAATCTGGAACAAATACAATCGGATTGAATGGCGGCAATCGCTTAATTACGGCTATGGTAGAATCTAGATTAAAGTGTTAAGGGACTTTCCCAAAATTCCAAAGGAGAGGCTCCGGTGTCCTTTCATCTCTGATATATATATATATATATATATATATATATATATGCTCAGATTTCAGAGCTTAGTTTTAGGAGTAATGTAATATCGTAAGGTAGTTCGAATTAGAAATCAGTTGAAAATAGATAAAACCGAGTACGTCGTCTTTCTGTGGTTCGTTTACATTTAAGAGAGCCTGCGTGACTAAAGGCACGTAGTTGGTAGTTCTTACATAGGTATGAGGGAAACAATAGACAACGTTAGAAGAAGGACGGTTTCGCTATCCAAGGCGGGACGACCGAAAGATCAGAGTGTGCGAGTCGAAAAGTGTGCGTGTTGCGAGAATCAGAGCTAATTGAGTCGTCGAAGAGTAGAGTCGTGAGAATTGATAGAGTTGTTAGAGAGAGAGAGAGTGTGTGTGTTAGATTCGTTGTGACGAGGGTGGTCAAATAACTGCAAAGTTATTTGATATAGATACGAGTATTGCATTTAGTTTCCGTTAAATAAATATCGTTCTCTGTCCAATTTATATCCTTATATTCAGTTTAATATTAATAAATTGTAAGTAATCGGAAAAAAAATGCTATCCTTATTTCCACGATATTACAGTAATATATTGTATTTCCCAGATTACTTTCATTAATATTCGTCTTAAGACATTAATAACACTCAATTTTAATTTTATCAAAGCAAAATAAATATTTTTGTTTAATTAAAACTCTACTCCTAAAAAAATAAAACTTTTCTATTTATGCAAAATTGCATGCAATAAAAGTTTCAATGAATACACTTCGTTTTGTAACTGTTTTCTTCAATCAGAAAAGATAACGGCCAAAAAATTATTGTTATTCCACAACTAATTGGAAATTTTGACAGTTTAATTCGATCATTGGATCGATTACACGTACGGTGATTTTTCAAATTCGGAATCAGTTACAGACCTGACGGAATCAGTTACTGTCCCTGACAGGGACAGTGTGGCAAATCTATTCGTTCAACGCTGATTGGTTCCGCCATTTATAAAAGCGCTTCCTGCAGCAGTTATGTATAGATTGGTATAAATATAAATGTATAAAGTATACGTTTACAAAGTTGTCTGTAAACAAAGTGTAATAATATTTACCGTGTATTGGAGTGTATATAACGACGGAAATAAAGAATAATAAGAAAAAGTAAGATATTATTAAAAGTCGCTCTTATTAATAGATATAAATAATAGTTGAATAACCTTTTCATAAGATTGCTAAAGATAACCTCAAAAGAAAATACAACTTTTTTGCAAAGTTTAACAATAAATTATATTACAATTTTAAATTAACATCAAATTTTGAGCTACACACATCTTAGTAATTAAATCTGTATGGTGTTATCCGTTTTTACTTTAAGGTGATTTATACTTCGTGTTTATTACAAATTTTTGCAGTCATCATAGAGAACATACAGAATTAACATTTAAGTTTGGAACGTTAGTTCAAATGCCTGATTACTCAGCCAAGGGATGCAGAAACAAGTCAAAGAGTGGTAAGAAAATGTATTATCTTCCAAACGATCCCAAACGAAGAGAGTAATTGCGAATTAATTGCGTAACTCTTGGTGGAAAATAGAATGTAATTGAATATAAATCCAATTTTTAATATATTATGTTTAACAAAGTATTTGCATTACATTATTCCAGTCATACAGTATTTAAAAAAAATATATAATAAGCATAAAAAATGTATTTAAGTTTTCATTAATAAAATTAGACACTAATGACTTTACGCTGTTAATTTCCCTAGGCCATAGTTGTACACACAGGTCTGTTAACTGCTGCAAAGGAGATAAGGTTCTTAATGTCGCAAGATGTACTTTACCAATCGGTCACCATTGAACACTGCGATCGAGTAGCTAGGATTTTGTGTTTGGCGCCATTCTTCGGTGAAAGCACTAAAAGTAAAGAATATAAACTAAAGCAGTAAACTTATTCAATAACTAATACTATATTATGTATTTATTATAATTTCTCACCATTTATTTCAAGCAGATACAGATGTACAGATACAGATAAATGGAGTATTGTAGATACAATACTCCATTTATTACAGAAAGCATTGTTTAAATGAATATTAATTATGAACCATTATTAAACATGCATTATTATTACTAACAAACAAGTTTAACAAGACCACAATTTTCAAATTAAATATGTACACATATCTTTAATGCTTTTATATTTGACGCATATATTGGAAAGTAAGTTTGTTTTTAGTTTTTTCTTAATTTATTAAAAAATTGTGTAACTATTAACATTACCTATAACATACGTAAATAGTGTCATACTTAAAATATTACCCATGATTAAAAATTTTCAATGTTATTAAATTCTTTATTGAGGAAGCTAAATTATAATATAATTATAGAGTTTACAAAGGATTTTAATAATGAAAAAATATTTATTTTATATAACATTTATTAGACATTAGTTAGATATAAAATAAGAATAATATAATCATAATAATCATATATCTAAGATAAAAGTTGATCTCTATGATCATTAACATGGTGTTGCTTTTTCCTCACACCCTCCTGCTACACGCTTCGAAGCAGAACATACAGCGAGTAGATATTACGGAATCAGATCCAACAGCAAACAATACAATATGTATAGAACTCTAATCATGGAAACACCAACACCTTTGGTAGCCGAAGTTATGCACAAGTAACTAACCAATCGCCACCCTTAACACCAACATAGCCAAATCCATCAGTAATACGCTCAAGCAACCACCGTTACAATACTAACTAACGGCAATTACTTCCAGATGTAGCAGTATATGCACCACTGCGAACAGGCAGTACATTGACAGAGATTATAGAAGTAGCATTGGCAACTACTACTTATGAACCAAATAACAGGCAAACAAAAATAATTCCGCAAGACTTTCTTGACAAAATCAGAGGGAAAAAGGTAAGCGAAAGCAAAATGACAAAAACATAGAGCACGTGAAAGCAAAAAAACATCTAAACAAACTTGCAAAGGAAATAGAAAGTAAAATAAAAGATCATAATAATAACGAATTCTCAAAATTCATAGATTCACTTTCTGCGTACGAGAATTCCAACTATTTCCTATGGAAAGCCACGAACAAAATAAAGGAGCCAATTAAACTAATCCCAGCAATCAGATTAACGGACAACACATGAGCCAGAAGCACCGAAGAGCAAGCTGAAGAATTTTCCAACCACCTTTGTTGAAGTTATCTCTTCGAGCAACGCGTGATGAATGTGTAACAGAAATATATTTAAGTATAAGTGTAACTGTAAGTATAAGTATAAATATAAGCATAAGTATAAGTACAGTGTATACTAATCCAGAACCACACTGTGGCAGCGTTACATTACAACAGAGCTTCGAAGCCATGAGTCTATGGGTATTTATATAATTACGAAAACTGGCCCGTCTATATATACCCTGCTGCACCATCTGTGCATGGCATATTCCTAAAAAAGGCTATGAGACTGAGAGGCCCTTCAAATTGATTTAGAGCTAAACAATACTCAATAACATCAGGGACTAAGAGAACTAAATGCTAGAGAAGATGTAGTTTTCCTAGAAGTGAGTATTACTTCAACACCCTCCCTAACACTCGAAATCTTTACAAACGATTACTTTTTAACATCATTGTTATTTTTCAGACCTAATTTTTGTCGTAAATATTGAAATCTTGGTTTCGGTAACGCCTTCGTAAATATATCTACTTGTTACGTCCGGCGACTCTCTACACAAAGCAGACTCCACGCCACGTGAGTTCTATTAGAAACAGTGACAATGACTGTTTTGTATCGTATCTGGTTATATTATTTATTGTTCTTACTTGGTGCCCGATTTTTGTTAGTTCCTTGCATATATTTTTGGTGTTTGTTCTTGGGTATAGGTCTCTAATTACTACTTTGTGGTTCTTTTCTGTTTTGAGCTGGTATGTATGATGTATAGTATGTTTAATACTTGCGCCACTTTTCGAAAGATTTTTGGAGTATTTGTTTGCACTTTGACTTGTTCCAGTTTTAATTCCTTTATACTGTAGTTTTCTCTTCCGACAGTGTTGTTTAATAGTTCAATAAGGGTATCTGTTATTTGAGCATGAATGTAGATCGGTGGTGGTTTAACGATATGTGTTGTCATTTCTTCCTCTGAACTCGTATCTCCGTCTTTTATCAGTGAGCTGAAAGAATTTCGGAGTGGGATGTCCTGTAGCCACTGGTGCATTTCTGTATCGGGAACTTTTATAGCGCTTGTATTTAGGATTATTTTACGCCTTTTGTGAGCTGTTGCTACCTTCCAGTTTTCATCTTGATAGGATAGTTCGTTATTGTAGCTGTTTTCTTCCTGCTTTTGCAACGTTTCCATTCCTTTTATAGGCTTTCCTGTTCTTTGTTAATTGGTTGTTTTCTGCTTAACGTATTTGTAGCTTCATTTATGAAACATGTCACCCTTTTTTGTTTGGCGGCGGTATTGGTTGTTGCATTTTGAAACTTTTACCATGTGACAGTGTTCGTTAACGTTTTAACCTCCTAAATTCACTATTTATCGCACTAACACTGGAGCACATTTACTCGCGCCTGTTTACCTCGACTGCTCGGGCAGAATTGTCATTACAATGCAATTATCTATATTGTTACATCGAGGCCTTTCTTCTATTTTGTCCGGCAATTTTCATTTTTAACGTGATGAACATTTTCTTCTACATCATATTTTAAAATTTGTTAACAATCACTGTTTACAAATTGACGGCAAGTACCTGATTTGGGGTTATACGTTCTATATACATCGAACGTAACAATAAGGAACACAGAAAGCAACTGAGATATAACACGATATTGAAATTAGAAATTAATTACACCCTCGTAGCGGTGCCTGCATCAACTTGGACTAATTCGCAAACGATGGAAGTTGTATATGTTAGAGCGAAAAGAAGCCTCGCGTATTCAATCTCAGAATGTCATGTCCGAAGGAAGTCCATCTCCAACGTAGTTAATCGAACTATGCGTCTAATCGAACTTTTCGGGGTTACTTTCATGTTCGGTATCATTTTGATCAAAAGAACCTCAACAATTCAATTAAAACAACGTTTTGTCGATGAAATAAAAGATGTAGAAGCTTCATTTTTTCTATCGAAGAGATCTTAACAAAAGAACGATAACAGGTTGTACCTTAATGCCTCGATGAAAGAAATTTTATATTTTAACGTTTCAACATTTTAATGATACAATAGTATAATATTTTAATAAGAAGGGAGAAATGGTACGTTCGTGTACGATTTTATACTTTCAATCGGCAAAAATGATGTTGGAGGGGTAGAAAAGCTATTGAAAAACATTTGGATAATTTCTCATCGAAGCATCTGCAAATAGATCTTAATTCGATCTGAGGCGTCTATGTTGTCTGTAATAATTGTAGCTGCTGGCTGTAGATGTCGCTGCTGGGGTACTGCTATATTTTTCTAATTTAGATGCGTGGAAGAAAAATCGGACTACGGGCGCCGGGATCCGAATC
The DNA here is from genome assembly GCF_051014615.1 of Bombus vancouverensis nearcticus. Classification (NCBI taxonomy): domain Eukaryota; kingdom Metazoa; phylum Arthropoda; class Insecta; order Hymenoptera; family Apidae; genus Bombus; species Bombus vancouverensis. Next base: position 664,365 of record NW_027468921.1, on the reverse strand, counting down.
CGAGTCCCGAACGTTCGTAACCTAAGGCGCTAACCACTGCGCTACCGTTGTCCGGTATTAGTTAGTGGCGGTATTTGTTGTCGAGTGCCGCGACAGATCTATCGAACGATGGCCCGCGGCCGGTTCGATCGTAACGTCGATTAACATGTATCAACGGCTGGACCCGCTAGTAACATCAAAATACAATTTCTTTTGTCAAGGGGAAACATTGAATTACAGGCTCGCCCTATCAACTCAAAATCAACTTCAAATGACGACTAATTAGACACTTTGGAAAGTTTCACATACATCACGATCACGATAGACATTACGCAGGACGATTAATTCGTTTCTAAGTTTCTCTTTGTACAGAACCATACCGTCGACCGATGGGTCCGCGGTAGAAAACGGTAACAAGGAAGGATGGCGGCAGGAAATCGCTGACTCCTAAAGCCGCGAGCAAGGAGGTTGGAGCGGAGGAAGCATATATTTTTGGTGTTTGTTCTTGGGTATAGGTCTCTAATTACTACTTTGTGGTTCTTTTCTGTTTTGAGCTGGTATGTATGATGTATAGTATGTTTAATACTTGCGCCACTTTTCGAAAGATTTTTGGAGTATTTGTTTGCACTTTGACTTGTTCCAGTTTTAATTCCTTTATACTGTAGTTTTCTCTTCCGACAGTGTTGTTTAATAGTTCAATAAGGGTATCTGTTATTTGAGCATGAATGTAGATCGGTGGTGGTTTAACGATATGTGTTGTCATTTCTTCCTCTGAACTCGTATCTCCGTCTTTTATCAGTGAGCTGAAAGAATTTCGGAGTGGGATGTCCTGTAGCCACTGGTGCATTTCTGTATCGGGAACTTTTATAGCGCTTGTATTTAGGATTATTTTACGCCTTTTGTGAGCTGTTGCTACCTTCCAGTTTTCATCTTGATAGGATAGTTCGTTATTGTAGCTGTTTTCTTCCTGCTTTTGCAACGTTTCCATTCCTTTTATAGGCTTTCCTGTTCTTTGTTAATTGGTTGTTTTCTGCTTAACGTATTTGTAGCTTCATTTATGAAACATGTCACCCTTTTTTGTTTGGCGGCGGTATTGGTTGTTGCATTTTGAAACTTTTACCATGTGACAGTGTTCGTTAACGTTTTAACCTCCTAAATTCACTATTTATCGCACTAACACTGGAGCACATTTACTCGCGCCTGTTTACCTCGACTGCTCGGGCAGAATTGTCATTACAATGCAATTATCTATATTGTTACATCGAGGCCTTTCTTCTATTTTGTCCGGCAATTTTCATTTTTAACGTGATGAACATTTTCTTCTACATCATATTTTAAAATTTGTTAACAATCACTGTTTACAAATTGACGGCAAGTACCTGATTTGGGGTTATACGTTCTATATACATCGAACGTAACAATAAGGAACACAGAAAGCAACTGAGATATAACACGATATTGAAATTAGAAATTAATTACACCCTCGTAGCGGTGCCTGCATCAACTTGGACTAATTCGCAAACGATGGAAGTTGTATATGTTAGAGCGAAAAGAAGCCTCGCGTATTCAATCTCAGAATGTCATGTCCGAAGGAAGTCCATCTCCAACGTAGTTAATCGAACTATGCGTCTAATCGAACTTTTCGGGGTTACTTTCATGTTCGGTATCATTTTGATCAAAAGAACCTCAACAATTCAATTAAAACAACGTTTTGTCGATGAAATAAAAGATGTAGAAGCTTCATTTTTTCTATCGAAGAGATCTTAACAAAAGAACGATAACAGGTTGTACCTTAATGCCTCGATGAAAGAAATTTTATATTTTAACGTTTCAACATTTTAATGATACAATAGTATAATATTTTAATAAGAAGGGAGAAATGGTACGTTCGTGTACGATTTTATACTTTCAATCGGCAAAAATGATGTTGGAGGGGTAGAAAAGCTATTGAAAAACATTTGGATAATTTCTCATCGAAGCATCTGCAAATAGATCTTAATTCGATCTGAGGCGTCTATGTTGTCTGTAATAATTGTAGCTGCTGGCTGTAGATGTCGCTGCTGGGGTACTGCTATATTTTTCTAATTTAGATGCGTGGAAGAAAAATCGGACTACGGGCGCCGGGATCCGAATCCGAGTCCCGAACGTTCGTAACCTAAGGCGCTAACCACTGCGCTACCGTTGTCCGGTATTAGTTAGTGGCGGTATTTGTTGTCGAGTGCCGCGACAGATCTATCGAACGATGGCCCGCGGCCGGTTCGATCGTAACGTCGATTAACATGTATCAACGGCTGGACCCGCTAGTAACATCAAAATACAATTTCTTTTGTCAAGGGGAAACATTGAATTACAGGCTCGCCCTATCAACTCAAAATCAACTTCAAATGACGACTAATTAGACACTTTGGAAAGTTTCACATACATCACGATCACGATAGACATTACGCAGGACGATTAATTCGTTTCTAAGTTTCTCTTTGTACAGAACCATACCGTCGACCGATGGGTCCGCGGTAGAAAACGGTAACAAGGAAGGATGGCGGCAGGAAATCGCTGACTCCTAAAGCCGCGAGCAAGGAGGTTGGAGCGGAGGAAGCGGCGATTGAAGCCATGAACTTAGGTGATTAAGATTAAGGGTGCGCACCCTCCAGAACAATCTGGGACAGTCAAGACCTGCTTTTCCAAACCATTCTGGAGAGCACGGTTGCCCTAGCGGTGGTGGCCGAGCCATACAGAGTCCTGGACGCTCCGGACTGCGCCGGAGATACAGACGGCTGTCACCTGGACATCAGCGCCGGCATCGTCCGCCCACAGGGATCCGCTGGAGCGCGGCAAAGGATACGCAGCGGTCGAATGGTCAGGAATGGTGGTAGTGGCCGTATATGTGTCGCCCAACAGCGAATGGACAGCGTTCGAGGAGTTCTTGGACGGGGTAGGCGACTGCCATTACGATTACGAGATATAGTATTACGTTATAATACATTACATTATAACGTATTCCGTTAAATTGAATTACGTTATATCATATTACGTTTTGCCGTTCCTTCACATGCTGAGCAGAAGGCGAACGTTACCATGATCGCGGACGGATATTAAGACAGGTAGAGTGGGGATATGGTAAGAATAGAAAGGGAGGCAAGTGGGTCAACACAGCAGTTGCCCGTAACCAGTCGTCAGTAGGAATCGCAACCAGAGAGTTCTGAAGAAGTCGCTGGTCAAGAAAGTAAACGAACTGCGGAACGAAGCGCCGCGTATTAAGTTGGCAGCCTTCACGTAATAGAGTACATTCAGTAATATAGTATTACGTTATACAGTATAACGCTATAACGCATTACGTTATATAGTATAAGTAAAATCCAATGCAACCACAGCTATCAATATTGAAGATTAAATATGTAATTGAACGAATCTCCGCTTCTATTGAGGATATGTAGACAATTCGATGCGCGTTATACTCCACGTTTGATGTCAAATACAACGCACATCATCTGGTTTGCGCTATGTTCACTCTTTTCCTGTCAAATCCGATGCAATTATAATTTTTAATGCTCAAGGCTAAATATTCAATTCTACGAATCTCCGCTGCTATTGGACAAATTTCGACAATTCGATACGCGTTGTACTCCACATTTGCTGCTTTACACAGCGCACATCAGTCGGTTTGCACTATGTCATCTCTTTTGCCTGTCAAATCCGATGCAGTTAGAATTTTTAATGCTCAAGGCTAAATATTGAATTCTACGAATCTCCGCTGCTACTCAGGATACATAGGCAGCTCGATGCGCGTTGTACTCCACATTGGCTGCTTTATACAGCGCACTTCAGTCGGTTTGCACTATGTCATCTCTTTTTCCTGTCTAATCCAATGCAATTAGAATTTGTAATGCTCCAGGCTAAATATTCAATTCAACGAATCTCCGCTGCTATTCGGGATACAGAGGCAGTTCGATGCGCATTGTACTCCATATTGGCTGCTTTATACAGCGCACATCAGCTGATTTGCATTGTGTTAATCCTGGACCCTGTCAAATCCAATGGAGTTAGAACTTTTAATGCTCGAGGTTAAATATTGAATTCCACGAATCTCCGCTGTTATTAGGGATACCTAGGCATGTTGGGTTCCAAAGGTGCTAGTGGTATCATTGCACTGTTCACGCCCAGTAGTGCCAAGTGCCAACTCCTCCTCCAAGTCGGTGGGGCTGGTAAATTCTGACTTGTCAGTGGCTACGTAGATGGCGACGTGGCTTAAGAACTCATCCTGCCCGAGGAAGAGAACATGCATCATGGCGTAAACAATCACACGTCGCAGACCCGATCGGGTGTCGTGGCGGGTTAAGCCTTTCGTTACTGGCGGCTTCTCCTGCGTGACAAGCGCTCTGCGCCAAAAAGAAAAAACTTTCCTCGAAACAGGGTATTTATAACTTCTTAACACACTCACTTTTAATTGAAATTTGGGTAGGCCTACTTTGAGGGGGGGGGAGGACAATCGTCTCCCCTAACGCCACATTTAGTTAGTTAGTTCATAGGATAGGCCTAACGAGAAGACGCGGGGAGTGTACCGGCAGTAATTTCCAAGAGGTCTCGGGCACTGCTGCCAAACGTGTAGGTTGGCCACCGTGGAGTTTTTGTCAGTAGGAGTCTGGAACTACTCCACTAATTCTCCAGAATGCAGCGGAGTGTCCATGAGGATTTCTCCACGTAGAAGAAAAAAAGAAAGAAGGTGTTGAAGCATATAAATAGGTGATATATCGTATTTCAATTCTTTGAATTTTGTTTGAATTATTGTTAATTACAATCACAATTTCTGATAATATCATGCACACGATTAAGTGTAACCACGTTCTTAATCGTCATCGTTGTCAATTACAATTATAATTCCAAGGTTACTTACATTCATTTTAACGAAACCAATGTTTACTGCTAGAACACGCACATATTCGTACAACGATGTTAAAAATCTGAGCATAATGGAAATGTACGTACAGCAGATACTCACAGGAAAAACCAACGAGACTACTAATAAAATCAATGAATTAGAAAAAAGGAGCTATAGACAAATATCTTATAATATACCGTGGCATAATCTGCAATTTATTATAAAATAATTGATCCGAGCAGTATCAATTATAAAAGAAGATGGCTGAATATGATAGACACTGTCGAATACTAATCAAATATAATCATTTAGTTAATCTTTAAGATTTAAGTTAAGATACATCTTTGAGGAATCAATAAGTGTTTCGCTAATAGCCTAATAGATCTCTTGATAGATCAAACGAAGAAATACCTAACCGCGATTACAGCCAATTGGTACGTATTATTCGATACATAATTAATATTTGTATCACGTACAGCGATGCAAGTGGTATTGAAGAAAATAGCCATTTTATGTTACAACTATAACGAGTAAATTTACTCTTTTGACTTGAGAGGAATTAAAAAGGTACCTGACTTTTAAATAAGCATTAAATAAGAAATTTAAATATCGCAGACGGTGATGTAGGTGTTATTCAAGAAAAGAGAACATTTTATTTTGTAATTAGCACGAGTAAATGAACGAATATCGATAATATAATATAATGATTAATATGAATTTTATCTGGCTGATTACTTAAATACCATAACATATTTCACAGTAACGTCATCGACTGCCGTTAGGCTCTTTTCCCTTTTTGTTCAAACTAATTGATAGTCGAAAACTAGTATCAAGGAGGTGTGAATTTAGTCTCAGTTTGTAGAAACTATTAAAATGATAAAAATGGATACCGTATTAAATCGTCGAAGGCGTCAATTTACGATAAAAATTAAAAATTACGATTAAAATTGTTCAATTTGATTTTGTTATAATGGAAAACCCGTCCTTTCCTATGTCAAGAGATCGTTAACGTTTGATTGACATCTCGACACCTTGTCAAGATATATAAGAAACGCGGAAGTCGCGCGCGAGCTCTTTCGTGCCTGAAATTCCGGACAGTGAACATCCAAGAAGAATTTAAATATAAGGTAAATAAAAAAAAATATCAAATAACAACATTGTAACTAGTAATTTATAACGTCTAAGCCATTAATTTACAATACTTGAGAAATTAATTTACAATATTTAAGCTATTAATTTATAACATTTAAGCCATTAATATATAACATATAAGCAATTAATTTATAACGTCTAAACTATTAATTTATAACATTTGTTGAGATATGTATAATTTTCTGTGTTGGACTGGGTTAAATGTGTAGTAGAGATACTTGTAAGTGAATATCAGCGTGTGGATGTATGTGTGTGCGCGGCGTCTCGAAAACAGATGAATAACTGTAAACTGTTCAGTCGGTTAACAGAAATATAATACGTTATATGGTATGCCGTTATAACGTATTACGTTATATGGTATGCCGTTATAACGTATTAGGTTATATGGTATGAAGTTATAACGTATTACGTTATATGGTATGACGTTATAACGTATTACGTTATATGGTGTGACGTTAGAACGTATTACGTTATATTTTATAACGTTATAACGTAATACGTTGTATGCTATGACGTTATAACGTATAACGTTATATGCTATAACTTTATAACGTAATACGTTATATGGGATGACGTTATAACGTATTACGTTATATGGTATGGCGTTATAACGTATTACGTTATATGGTATGACGTTAGAACGTATTACGTTATATGGTATGCCTTTATAACGTAATACGAAATCGCCAAGGTTGAACCTAACTATTTTAGCGTTGTTTTCGTCGAACCTATCCTTATCGTATTTGACGCTTGCTTCTATATTCTTTATCGCCTGCTGTCTTACATTTTTTTTTTTTTTTTTTTATTTATTTGTTGAAATTACAATCAATTCTTGCGTTGAGAATTTTCAGTAATTTTTCTGGCGTGGCGCAGTGACATGGCTGTTTATTTACAATAAGTTAATACTTATTATAGATAGGTATAATTTATAAGTATTATAAGTAAGTGCATATGCTCAATTTGGATAATTAAATGAATCTAACGTTTAGGTCTAGCGGGTAGTGCCTCTTCAGCCTGCGAATCTGGTCCGTCGTATCGAGTAGTCCAGTGATTAGGGGGTTTCGGTGTTTGTTGATTCTTTTGCTATATCGGTCGCTATATTTTGCTATTTCCTCTTTGACGGTGGGTATCTTGAGGTCGCGGTGTATTGTTTCATTGGTTACATACCAAGGTGCGTCAATTAGGGATCTTAGCGTTTTCGATTGAAAGCGTTGGAGTATTTCAATGTTGGAGTTACTTGCTGTTCCCCATAGTTGGATTCCGTAGGTCCAGACAGGTTTTATTACGGTCTTGTAGAGGGTAATTTTATTGTGTATGTTTAGTTTGGAGCGTCGGCCCGTGTGCCAATAGAGTTTTTTTAGTTTGTCCTTTAGTTGCTTCGTTTTATCTGAGATGTGTGTCTTCCACGTTAGTCTCCTGTCCAGGGTCATGCCCAGGTATCGGACTGTGTCCCTGCTAGGAACTGTTGCATTGTTGATGGTGACCTGGGGGCAGGTTTGTTTTCGGAGCGTGAAGGTTACATGTGAGGATTTCTTTTCGTTGACTTTGAAGCCCCATTTGTGAAACCACTTTTCCATGGAGTCGGGACTTCGCTGGAGAGTGGATGAGGCTATTACCGGGTCTGCGTGGGTAGCTAATAGCGCTGTGTCGTCTGCAAATGTCGCTATTGTTATATCGTTTGATATAGGTAGGTCGGCAGTGTAGATGGAGTACAGTAGGGGTCCGAGGACACTACCTTGGGGTATGCCGGCTTCTATTGGAAATGTTGCGGAAGTGGCGTCTAGGCATTTAACCATGAATTGTCTATTGATTAGGTAGGATTTTAGGATGGAGTAGTAAGGGTGAGGTAGGATCTTTTTAAGCTTGTATAGTAGCCCTTCATGCCATACTTTGTCGAATGCCTGTTGGATGTCTAGGAAAACCGCTGAGCAATATTTTTTCTTTTCGAGTGTTTGGCTGATCGTATGAGTTAAGCGGTGGATTTGCTCTACTGTAGAATGATGTTTTCGGAAGCCGAATTGGTGATCTGGGAGTGTTTTCAAGTTCTCTAGGATTGGAAGGAGTCGGTTCGTGAGCATCTTCTCGAATAGTTTGGACAGGGTAGGTAAAAGACTGATTGGGCGATAGGAGCAGGTTTCGTATATCGGTTTACCGGGTTTAGGGATGAGGGTAATCAATGAGATTTTCCAGGCCTTAGGATAGTGTTCCAGGCGAAGGATAGCATTAAAAATCGATGTGATGAGTGCTATCCCTTTTGTGGGAAGTTCCTTGATTGCTTTATTGCTTATTAGGTCGTGTCCTGCTGCTTTCTTGGGGTTTAGGCGACTGATTGTTTCTATAGTCTCTGCAGAGGAGAAGGGTTCGATAGGAGGGGACATTTGGAAGGGGGTGTGCAGGTATTCAGTAACGTCCGCGGCGGCTTTGGGGGAATGGGGTTTGAATACTTTTGACAAGTGTTTAGCAAACAGGTCGGCTTTTTCTATAGGGCTTCGCGCCCATCCACCTTGCGGACGGCGGATAGGTGGGATTATTTGTGGGGGGCGTGTGAGTTTCCTGGAGACCTTCCATAGTGAGTAGTTGGCGTCGGCTGTGGGGGATAAGCTGGCGAGGTATTTATGGAAACAGTCGTTTTTATAGTTTTTTAAGGTTCTGGATAGCTTTCTAGTTGCGTTGTTAAGTTTGCGTTTGTCCTCCGGTGTTCTATGGGTCTGCCATACTCTTCTTAGTCTACGTTTTTCTGCTATTTTTTTTAGTATGTATTGAGGATATTCTTGTTTGCTGTTAGATGGCTTTGTCGGTGTGGAGAGGCGGATTGCGTTTATTATGCTCGTGTTTAAGTATTCCGTGGCTGCTTCGATATCTTCCTTTGTTTTTAGTGGGGTGAAGGCTGAGGTTGAGTGTGTAAAGACTTCTCTGAAGAGCTGCCAGTTGGTGTGTTGGTTGTGAATGGAGCCATTAGGTGTATTCTCGATGATTGCTGTCTTACATGGGAGATATTTACTTCTCTTTCTTCGATACTGTCGGGTAGGGATAAGCCGTAGGGTCTCGCTGTTTTACCGATTAGTAGTTCCAACGGGCTTGACTTAGTCACGCGGTTGGTGGTACAATTCAAGGCCAGTTGTATTTCCCCGATCGCGTCTTGCCAGGACCGCCCGGTGGTTTCTATTGTTGTGAACATGTTTTTTAGCGTACTCATAATACGCTCTACCTGTCCGTTGGCCCTACTAGCTCCGGTCGCAATTAAATGGAGTTTTATGTATTTATCTTGACAAAAGTCTCGAAATTCTTTGCCCGTAAAACATCTTCCCTGATCCGCTATTATCCGGCAGGGACTGCCGAATAAAAATATAGTACTTAAGTGCTTTAACGGTACTAAGGAAATCTACTTTACGAGTATGATGCAGATATGCGAATTTAGTGAAGACGTCGACCAAAACAATGACATACTCTTTCGAACCACTTTTACCGCTTAGTTTGCCCGTTATGTCCACGTGAACTGTATGCCAAGGTATGCTGGTCTTAGGTATAGGATGTAATTCAGCTTGTATTTTACCTGAACTGGCCTTCGAAACTTGACAAGCGTGACAGTTCTCTACGAATTGGCGAACATACTCCGCCATTCCTTCGAACCAGTAACACTCGTACAGTTTCTCAAGCGTTTTATCCCAACCTAAGTGCATAATTGACTGTTGCACATGGTTAATAACAGACCACCTAAACCCTCTCGGAACGACGGGCAGGCAGAGAGTTCTATCTTTTCTCTGTATTTTACGATGAAGGGTGCCGGACCGTAACTCATACGTATTCGCGACGTCTTCCGCGAGCTCTTCGTTCTGTAATTTATCGACGATCTCGGAAATTTGTGGGTCGCGACGTTGTTCCGCTAGTAGCCAATCGTCGGAGATTTCGGTTAGGTTAATTTCTTTCTCTACAATTTTGCTGAACGTACTGCGATCCAAGTCTACGGGATTTCGCGAAAAGAAATCTACGTGGGCCATTCGTTTACCTTCCCGGTACATAATGTCAAAGGTAACAGTTTGCAGGTAAGCTCACCATCTGTAAACCCTGTCGTTCAAGTGTACCTTATTACTGGATGCTTTCAGGGAGTTGCAATCGGTGACAACGAGAAATTCTCGTCCGTGTAAGAATGACGGCGTTTACAACTGCTAACGTTTCCAATTCGTAGGAATGATACCTAGATTCCGCAGGGCTAGTTCTTTTGCTGTAATACTCCACTATTCGATTTTTACCTTCGACCCTGTGCATTAAAATGGCTCCATATCCTTCAGAGCTAGCGTCCGTATGTAGTTCTATGGGGTAATTGGGGTCAAATATCATTAGCACCGGCGCGTCAGTCAGGACGGAAATTACCTTTTATCTTATCTGTTCGTGCCTATCCGTCCAAGGTATATTCTTGTTACTCGAGGTAAGTGCGTACAGGGGTTTCATTACTTGTGAAAATTTGGGAATGAAGTTTCGAAAATAAGAGGCCAAACCTATGAATTGCCTAAGTTGTGTGACGGTCGACGGTGCAGGTAAAGAACTCAAGGCTTGTATTTTACCCGGGTTTGGACGGACTTCTCCGTTACGAATTACATATCCCAAGTAGAGTACCGATGTCTTTAAAAAGGAGCATTTTGAAAAGTTAAAGGAGAATCCGGCTTTCACGAGGGTATCTAATACGGTGCTCAACCTTTCTAGGGCTTGATCTACTGAGTCGGCAATAATTAGGACGTCGTCCAAGTAAACAACAACGAACGAATACGCGAGGTCGCCTAAGGCGTTGAGAATGGCCCTCTGGAAAACGGATGGTGCATTTTTCAATCCGAACGGCATAGTCACGTACTCGTATTGCCCGTCGGGTGTAACGAACGCCGTATATTCCGTCGAATTGGGATGAATGGGGATTTGGTGGAATCCGCTGGCCATGTCCAGGCTAATGAAGTATCTCGCCTTCTGCAATCTCGCGATTTGATCCGCGATGAGGGGTAGGGGATACCGGTCCGCGACCGTATTTTTATTTAATGCCCGCAAATCTACGCACAGTCTATCTGAGCCGTCTTTCTTCTTTACAAGTAAGATAGGGCTCGCGAACGGTGAGTTGCTCGGCCTCACGATTTTTGCTCTAATTAACTCGTCTATTCTCTCACGCACTATCCTACGCTCTTCTTCGCTAAGTCGGTAGGGACTTCTTTGCACGGTAACATTAGGATCGATTAACCGTATTTCTAACTGGCCCGTGCTTACGCGAGTACGTGGGAAGCCCGTAATGAATGAATCTTTGAATTTCTTGAGGACAGAAATTAACCGACTTTTATCATTACCAACCACGTCAGTGTCAACCGCATTGATATTGATCTCGTCCTCGGAGGTTTTACTACAGGCATTAATAGTCTTCGTTTTACAAATATCGACGCTATTCCGTGTAATAGTTACATCAAAATCCTGGCTTAAGATCTCGCGGCCAATCATGATATCATAATGCAAGTGACTATCGGCCAGAACGTGGAAGGTTATCTCCAATGTAAAACAGTTAATGCGTACCGTAGATAAGATCTGGGATGTACTCTTAACGCAGGTGTTTCCTATTCCTCGCATAACTACTATATCTGTCGTTCTCCTACCGGAGAATTTCGGAGCGACAGATTCTCTAATTAATGAGCACTCGGCTCCGGAATCAAAGTAAAATGGGAACGACTCACCCAGATGACAAACTACCGGCTGGGGACTCCACCACGCAGGTGTAACGTCAATTCATATCAGAGACCAGGCCATACACCACGGACAGGATGGCACCCAGATACCTGCATATCCCTGACGCGCACCCTCAATAGTCTTAAGTGCCTACCAGGGGCACTTGGCATTTTTATAGTTAAGGTCGTTCGGACCAAGCGAGTATTTCCTGTCGTAAATTCCGTCCCTTGTCCTTAGATACCCCCACCCCTAGCTTTCCTCAGACACAGTATCGTCAGTAAGACTTCACTTATTCTGTATCCTTAGAGTAGTCAACATATCTATGTCGGTCTCTACTCTTATAAGTCGCGTACTTAATGTATTGTTGTAACTAAGTCTTACATAACGTGGTTGGAGTGAATTGTGATTTATGTTAATTCAGTGCCTGTTACATTGTGATTGCTGAATTCATAATAAAGGTTGATTAAAACCAAGTTAATAGTTGGGTTACGACTCAACTATATTTTATTTTCACCAACCAACCCAAAAATTACGTGACAAGGACAAAGGTAAGTTAGAGGGTCATTTATCTGAGCTGGTGTTATTCCGCTGTACAAACTATTTCCGGCCAGTACCTTTTATGTACTTTCGCTTCCGCTAACAAGCAACGCGCCATGTCCATCACTGTTCTATTATACCTTTCCGCTGTCCCGTTTAATTCATGTACGTATGTTGAGCAATTATTTATTCTTATACCTTTATCCCTAGCAAATTTATAAATTCGATTATTTAAATATTCTTTACCATTATCGCATCTTAATATTTTTAACCTCTTGCCCGTTAAATTTTCGGCTTCATTTACGAACTGTACGAAAGAATCAAAGACCTCATCTTTTGATTTTATACAATAGATCCTAGCTATTTTACTATAATCATCGATAAATGAAATGAAATATTTTTCTCCATTGAATCCGGTAGTCTTAAAGGGACCACATACGTCCGTATGAATAATTTCCATTATTTCCTTAGCCTTAGTTCGATTATTTTTGAAAGGTAAGTTATGCATTTTACTTTCTATACGCACCCTACATTTCAAAAGTTCCTTTTCAAATTCATTCGGTATGCCAGTCACTAGCTGCTCTTTACCCAAAATCTCTAAATATTTAAAATTTACGTGTCCTAGCATCCTATGCCATCTCTCCTTTTTACTCATACCACTACGTTCGGCGCTGTTTACTAAGTGCTTCTTCCCTTTCAATATACTTTTTATTCTATATGTCCCATTCTCTTTGAACGCTACAGCTGTAAGTATATTATCCTCATCTATTACTTTCGCAATATTTCCTTTGGAAATAACCGTATTCTTATTGTCTGTTAGTTTACCTAAACTAATCAAATTTGCGGACATTTCTTTCGCGTAAAATACTTTCCTCATATTTATTTTATTTTGTTTTCCGAATGCTTCAAAATAACTTATAACATTCCCAACTTTTGTCGCTTTTATCGGTCTATTATCGCCTAAATATATATTTACCGGTTCTTTTAGGTCGATAGATTTATCGAAATAATTTATATTATTAATTATGTGATCGGTACAACCGCTATCTAATAGCCACACTATTTCGTTCTTACTTATTTCATTCGTCTCACTGCTGTTTGCTGCGTGCGCCGTTGCTGTCCATATGCCTGCTCTTGAGTTTCCATGCTCGCCCGTGCCGGTTCTTGATTGACGATGAAAGTTTCCACGTCCTCTGCTCGTATTGCCTTTGTTCTCTCTTCCACTGTTTCGACCACGTGTTGGCCCATGCCAATAGCCGTTACTGCTTCCCGCTTGGACGCCATTTTGACACTCTCTCGCAAAGTGTCCTAATCTTCCACATCTGAACCATCCTTCCTTTTTTGCAGAAAAGGCGTTGGTTTGCCTTTCTCCTCGATTGGATTTATTTTTCTTCTCTGCTATTTCTATTTTATTTATCACATACGCTACCGTTTGATTCTCTTCTTTCAATGCATCTATTATGTCCGCTATGTAGCTGTATTCTTTGGGTAACGTATTCAGCATGTAATTCAGCTTTTCCCTCTCACTTACTTGTGCGCCCGCACTTTTTATTTCATTTATTAATTTTTCGAAATCGTTAAAGAATGATGCTGAATCACTGTAGTTCTCCAGTCTTGTTTTCCAATCTCCTTCTGCATACGATCTGCAGTGCCGTCGACTCTTTCAAGTACATTTCATCGAACCTTTTTATTATATCATACGCCGTTTTTCCTTCCCTAACATACTCCAATTGTCTGTTCGATATTGCACTATAAATTATATTTATCGCCCTCAAATCCTTTTTGTCCCAGTCTTCATCGTCTCTTTCGTTCTTCATTCTAGTTGTAACACCTCGCATTCCTTATATTTGAGAAACATCGTGATTCTTTGCTTCCACATTCCATAATCCTCACCATCGAATATAGGTATCATGATTTCCGATCTCTCCATTTTAATTGATTCTTCTTTTTTTTTCTTTTCTTACTCAAGCGCTCCTACGTGCTCGAAGTATATTTTGTTCCTCTGAAAGTTTTTTTTCTTTACTGAAAACTCACTCGCAAGATCGTAACCACGCACTAAATATCTTGCAAAACTAGTAACCACGCTCTGCTACCATGTTAAGGAAATTCGAGGATTTGGGAATACAAATTATTGACTGTATTTCACACACTACAGTTACACATCTATATTACACTCTGAAGAACGTCTTGCACGCACGCTTGTCGCCAACCGACTATCCTAGATTCTTCTAACATCTGGCAACAGTCTTTTATCTCCACTAAGACCTTGACGCCCTCTGGCCCTTACACACACACTCTCATGTACAGTGTAAATGTATCACTTCCCTAACACAATTATCCCGCTTTAGGTTCAATCAGGTTAGTCCCACGCGAAATTGATCCAACCATGCGAAAACGAGTGTATTCTGATTTCTGTCGCAGATACTTCTGGCTAGTGCAGTACCTACGCTACTACTAGACTTCTTTTACGCTTCTCATCGCGACTTCTTACGACTAACGAAGATGTACGGCAGTCTGACAGTCTACATGAAAATGATCATGATTGCGGTCTGTGTACCGCCTGCCCTTCTTTCTGTTCTTCCGTTAAAGACTGGTAAGTTGATACTGATTAATTGTGCGATCGAAATCCTATATAATGGCTACAAAAAATATTTGCATCATTATTCTCGTTTCCTAATGAATCGCTGTTTTAATCAAGTTTTATATTGCATCAAATTTCTGTAGTTACACGAAAGTACTAAATTATAGAAAACTTGATATACACGGATTTAATTAA
Source organism: Bombus vancouverensis nearcticus (assembly GCF_051014615.1). NCBI lineage: Eukaryota > Metazoa > Arthropoda > Insecta > Hymenoptera > Apidae > Bombus > Bombus vancouverensis. The sequence goes on along the minus strand of NW_027468921.1, from coordinate 649,351 downwards.
TTGATAAATTAGTCAATATATAGGCATTATTATTTCACGTGAAATTTTACAACGTCAAAAACCTAACATTCCTGTACGAGCAGTATTAATCACAAATTGTGAGAATGCCTACTGATAAGGAAGGAAGATAATATAGAAAACGCAGACTTATGGAAAGAGAATCCCTGACATTAGACACGAATACGTGATTTCACGAAATATTTTATGGTATATCTAAGATAGAGAATATATATAGAGTACATATAAGTATATATAGAGTAAGAATATATATAAAGTATATATAAGTACCAAAAATACATCCTAAGACGTGTATGCGATCTACGCTGTATGGGACGTGTTATAAATGGTTTCCGCCACTCAACCGCATTTGAATTTGTGAACACGATCGAACAATTGACACGAATTATTATTAATTCCCGTCTTCTACTCTAGTAACGATTTGCTTTGGAACGAGGTCGAATCGTTCTGATTCCGCACATGATTAACAAATAATTACAGAGGACATCAATTACTTGGATGGTGTTCGCCATTTCAACGTAGCATCGATGACATCCGGTAATTGGACTCAAAGTGATTTGCTTAAACCGATTAATTTGATCAAACCAACCAATTATTTTAATTAATGCAAGCTGTACTCGAGATTCGCGCATCTTGTGTATACACACCGGGTCAGACAAAAGTTTTCATTCATCCCAATAGAACTTTCGTAGTCCTTGAGGACGAGTGTCGCTTCTCGTGCATCTAAAGTTTCGTTCAAATTAGCCGATTTATTTGAATTCGATCGACTGGAAACCTCTTTGTCACTGTGAATTTATTACTTAATTGATACTCTTATACGCCTTTGTCCTTTAAGCTCTTACATCCATTTTTAATTAGTCAAGTCGTTTGACTTCTCACAAGTATTTTGAAACTATTTTACTAGCGCGAATCTACTTTTTTTACTTGAGATTATCTGCTATTTTTATTGAAATGTATATGTACGTATATACACTTTTGAATTTTAGCCTTCTATTATTCTTATATCCTTTAAACGTCATTTCAAGCTTCAAGCGACTTTAACTGAAATAGCTCGATTTCAAGTTCTAACGTATACTGTAAAGCACACTTGCGAAGTGAAACAGTAAACACGATATGAAAACTCTCTCCCCAGTAAGAAATCGAATATCCAATTTCAATCGTGCTTCATCGATGAAGCATCAATGCTACGTAGAAGCATCGTGGCAGCCGCAATGCGGATCCGTTGCGGATCCGAACAAAAATTTCCTGGCACGATCGTTTTCGTAACGCTATTAGCCGTTTCAGTATCAAGGATGTTTTAAAAATCCGTATCGGATTGTCGAAACATACCGTTCAACGCGTTCACGCTTCACTTCATCAGCTATATCAGAAGCGTTACACTAAAGAGTCAAAAGGTTGCCAAATATTCGTGCTTTACCTTTTGTTTGTGTGACGTTCTGTAATTGGTTTTCCAATTCAAGAGGTAATTTATACATTAGTTTTTTCTTTATTTGGTTTACGATTATTTGAAAGAAAAGTAATTACGAGAGGAAACTCTGATAGACTAGCGACAAGCTACGTTCGGAACCGAGCGCGTTGTGAATTGACAATCGTAACCAAACATCGCGACACAGTTCACCACACTACGCGTACAGCATGATCACGCTGAGTGGCGTTGAAACGGTTAACGTAACTGCGCGTACGACCGTCGAATGGCAAAGATATTCAAGCTGAGAATCGTCTTCAGATGCTATAGACGACAACTGTACTGACTTTCAAGGAGAAACCATTCGACATGGTCTTATGCTTGTGCCGGGACCTGCGGTTTGCAGTCTCTGCATCTGCTATCATTCGAAGCCGAAGTGGTGCCAGGTGATCTCATGCAAACCACCCGTAGTGAGTATATGCTCATTACTTAAACACTTAACACAACCAGAGAGAAACTAAAGCACACCGTTAACGCTTGCACGCTGGTCGTTAAAGCACATGCTACGCGAATAGGGTACACAGCGATTCATCTAACTTGCCTTGAATTACTTTTACAAAGAGAAACATGGACAGGAATAATTTTTTGTTACGAGTCGTTTAATTTATTCGTTCGTTAGAACGATTGGTCTGACAAATTCAAAGTCTTGTTCCGTATAAATATTTTTAAACAAGCACGTCATAAGCTTTGTATATTTTTTTTATCGCAATGAAACTGTTCAGAGAAATGTTGAAATTATTAATTACAAAAGAAGACATTTACGTTGTAAAAATGTTAGCGAAAACATTTGTGAAAAAGTTACTTTGTTATAAATTCTACAAAAAGAAATATTGAAAATCACGCCCCATTTATTCAGTTGCACGTATGAAAAGTATTTTGCATTCGCGCAAAAAAATCCCTTAAGGATACATATTTTATAATAATTGGAGTGTCAAAGTTATTACGCGGATTGGCGTACCTTAACCACGTGCCTTTTAATGAAACTAGGTTATTCATTTGTTATTCGTTCCTAACTTTCAACTTTATGATTTTTGCGGAATAAAATTTTATATTCCGGTTCAGTTTATAAATGATTCATTTTGAATTTAATAAAATTAGAGTTACAGCAGTGCAATTTAACAAAGAACAAATAATCATTTGTACTTTATTAAAATGTTCTTTTAGCGTCTCGTTTTAATATTTCTCTAATAATATTTTGTTAACCGTTATATTTAAATGAAGGTTTTCAAAGCAGAGACGTACTTTAACGTAGGAAATGGACGTACATTTATAATGAGAATTCAGAAGCAAAAATATTTCATACGAAAATAAATATTCCCCATGTGTAAATAGCTACGTTATGACTTTTATATGTATCTAGCGTCTTTCCATGCAAGGTAACGTATATTTGCATCTGTGCTTCTTCGCTTCTGAGTAGTAAAACCTGGCATTCATGCGGCTGATAGGTAGTTACGCGCTGACAACGAAAAACATAAAATGAATAAAAAACATGAGCCATCCTATAAAAAAAATAAAGCTGCTTTTATCTTTCATTACATATTCGTCAGAATATTGTTAATAAATATTTAAGTTCAGATTTCAGCTTAAATAAATGCATAGGATTGGACATTTATTTATATATGTATCTGTGAACGCTTTTTGACATAAAATTTTTATAACGACTAAAATGACATATTCCGATATTAAATTAATTTGATGAGAATAAAAACTGAATTTTTTAAACGAGATTTTGTATGAAGTTACATTTATTGGGAAAAATTCATTCTTTTATAATATGATAAAACGAGACTCATAATAGACTCTGTATAAATCATTTCATGGAATATTATGTGTATGTACATGTGTTCTACGCTTTTATTATAAAAATGCTAAATGAACGTAACGATCAAATGCATCGACAAATGCATTGAACATATCGATTGTTATTTTGAAAAATTGATTATCTTTTATTTGTTTCGAACTACAAATTGATTGAGACATTCGTGTTTGCTAAATTGCGAATTTAACGCAATGAAGTCGTCTGAATCCCTTGCTAGCATGTAAATATAGCGTCGAATTAACAGGTCAATTACTTGAGGTTGGAACTGAAAGAAAGAGAAAGATGGAGGAGGTCTTGCCTTTGAATGCTGGACACTTCTAAAGCCCACAGTTCGCTGAAATTGCCAGAGAATTCAATTAAATGGCAAATTAAACCATTGAACTGAATCTGTTTCCAATCGTGAGCTTGGAGGTTCTACCCTTTGAATTTTTAAACCAGTCACCCTTCTTTTGTACGTATGGTAACGAATATAATTCATAAACTAATGAAGTGTGTAATTCAATTGAAAGCTCTTTTCACTGAATTCAGTTTAGACTAAGAAAAATGATATAATAACGAAATTATCAATTTACAATTTATAGAGCGTATACTTTATTCGAAAGTGAAGTTTATTACTGCAAATATTAGTTGGCTGTTTATAGCCTGTTTGAAAAGGTGATTTAATTTCGATTGATTTTCGATAAGTTTTTGTTGGTTTACTCAGGTTAATTAATCTCCAATAAAATAGAAATACCAATCCGGTAGTATAATTGCTTTCTTGCTTATTACTTTTTTACTAATTAGCGATGCACGATTCCAGACCAGTAAATATTTTTCCATCGGGAGAAGTCAGGTTGAGAGATGCAAGATTTATACGCTCGTTCTGTCAGTTATCCCAGTGTCTGTTACGCGATAGAAAATGAACGAACTGAATAATAAATGCATTATCGGCATGAAGATTGCTTGATGTAGGCCACCGCTTTTTTTCTATCCTTCCGATACCATTTTTCTTTTTTTTTTTTTGCGAAACACTTTGCTAGTCGTGAGAAGCAGCAATTCCCTTCTGCGAATCAATTACGGTTCACGAGAAATTGTATTATAGCCTGGAACGTATCCAAATTATCTTCAATTATTCTCGGCTGTTTCCATTTCCATTCGTCTCTTACGTAAGTACTCGTTTGATGTACGTACATAGTGAGACAATAATCGTTAACACCTTTAATGTCTTCAGTATTATAGAATAAGACGCGAAAATATGTGGAAACCTGACTTTTAGATTCGCGAGACTCTATAAGGCTTCGAAAGTCTCTTGTTTCAGGCCGAATAAAAAATTGTAGATGAAGAATTACATTGCGAGGTCTGTTAAGGAAAATTTTAAATCGTATCGTTGTAATAGGATTATTTCAGCGAGGGAAATCACGTGTTGCGTGCGAAGCCACGAGCTTTCTTTCAGGCTAATATACATAATTGTCCTATCGAACTTTCCATCTAAACCGTTGCGCTCACACGTGGATTTTGCATTTCAATTTTCTTACTTACAGTCCAGTCCAGTGAGACCAAGTTAAATTTTTCAGCCCTCCGAGGTAGAATATGTTTTATAGAGAGACGTACAACGCCATGAAGGGGAGACAGATCAATAAATTGGGTTATCTTTAAATTACTGACAATCATTTCATCGACGCGGTTTCACCGACACCGAGTGGAAGGAGAGCTATAAAATTATTCAATGCCTTTGTTAGACGGAGGGTTTGTCCCGTTGACCGCGGCTACGTTCGGTGACTGATTGTCGCCTTGAGCCCAAGCTCATTGTCACAAATCTCAAACAAATACAATTGGGTACAATGACGGCAAATCGTTTAATTACAACTGTAGATTTTAATTACAATGTTATGGATTTTCCCGACGTTTCAGAGGGAAGGCGCCGGTGTCCTCTTATCTCCGACAAATATAAATTTAAATATAAATATACGTACTCTCGAGAGACGCGTACAAACGTATTCGCAAAGACAGTGTATGATTGCTTGCAAATGACTCTATAATTCGTATAACTCCGTTAATTACCGTTAATAACTCGTGAAACTCGAATAATAACTGACTCGCTCGCGACTGCTTCCTCTTATTTATACTGGTTGGGCGAGAGTCGGAAAATTCGAATTCGTCTTTGATCAGGGGTTGCACATACGGCGACATTATTTTGCCCGGAGTTTATTTATCGTTACGTTTCGTGCGTTATGGAAGTGTCAATGTCCGTTTGGACTGTACGTTCGGAATAACTGTTAGTGTACACAATTATTCATCTAATATAGTAAATAAGTAAATAGTAATAAGTAAATAGCTTCATAATATGTAACCTAATTACTAATCTTACAATCCACTCTTACTGTTGCTAATACATCTAATAAGCCTAAAAATTTCTATTATTTTGTTAATTCATTGTTCAATCATTCATAATTTGGGAACCTTTTTTTCGCGAGGAGGGGAAAATGCATTACGCACAGCTGACCACCCGTGTCGCCGGGTTATGTAGGACTCGGCTGATGGCAGTGCCATACCCACTAAATACCCCTCCTCTTCCAATCCTTCTTCGAGCGTAGGGTTACGTCGCCACTGTCAAATAAACATTACTTCGGCGAAACCCCATTCAACGCGTCTACTCCTTATCTATCAAATGCCTCCATTTCCTCGGAGATAGTCAAACATCATCTTTCCCATCTTCTAGTAGCTCCGCCTTGGGCCCTTTCTTGTGTCTGTCTCGCCTTCATCACTGTCCCGTAGAAGCTCTGGAAGGGCCCCCAGATATTGTCGTCGACCGACACCAATGCGATTATATTATTCACTGTAAACATGTCGACAACAACATTCTCCAGAGTGGTACGTTGGACTGCCCATCTTGGACATCTCAGTAAGTCGTGCTCAGCAACATCTGGACACGCATCGCAATCCCAACATTTGTCAACGGTTTCCTTGTTAATCCTAACCCTATACGTGTTGAAGATACCATGTACAGTCAACAGCTGCATGGTATAGTGATCGATATTTCTCATCCTCTTCCGGAAGGTGGCTGCATCCTCAATCAACCTATTTGTCTAATTGTTCGCGTTGTACCTGGTCTACTCACTTCTCCACTCGTCCACCGCCTCCTCTCCGTAAAGATGGAGCTGATTCAAGAGCACTTCTGGTTTGCCGAGGTCTGGCTGAGCTAGTTTCTTCCTAACCTCGTAAATTCTCCCTCGCCACCGCGCTCTGATATGAATGGGCATGGTCCCCGTCAACATGCACAACGCCGCATGCGAAACCGTCCTGTAGGCCGTAGAGGTACTTATCAAAGCCTTACTCTGTGTCCTGCAGAGTTTTCTTACTGTCTTGACCTTGCTAAGTGCATCCACTCAGACCGGGAAGGCATACAGCATGACTGACCCGATAGTACAACTTCCTACAGGCGTCAGAGGGGCCGTTCACATTCGGCAGGAGCCCTCTGATGGCGCCTACAATCGCGTCTGCTCTAGTACAAACTGCGTCGATGTGGTCACTGAATTTCCTTTCGGAGTCCGACACCACGCCTATGTATTCAACCCTTTCGCATGTGATAAGTACCTGTTCTGTCAAAGTTATGTTAAAATTCTTTGAAACTTCTTTGCTATTTGGAGATCCGAATCTTCACACCATTTTAGGATCGTCTTCATGTGGAGATTCAAGTTGACCACCACACTTTCCTTCTTCTTCAGACCCACCAAGATAGCAAGGTCGTCCGCAAACGCAAAAGCTCTAAATTCACTCGATTGTCAAATCTGGTCAACAGACCATCGTAAACTAGGTTCCACAGAAGCGGGCTTACTACAGAGCCCTCTGGAACACCAGCAAAAATTTGTTTAACGATAAGACCACTCAGGTTGTCTGGAACTATGAATCAGTCCTTGAGGTAGTTTGCGAGAACCCTCGTCAGAATGTAAGGGTGGCTCCTGCGCTTCGCCTCTTTCAGGATTACCTCCCACCGCAGTGAATTGAACGCGTTTTTAACATCGATGCACATCGTGACGCAGACCATGCCCTTCATTCTGCAAGAATCAGCGAACTTGCAGACCTACGTGATGACATCGATGGTATTTTTCCCTTTGCGAAATCCAAATTGATTTCGGTGGAATGGGTCCATTCTCAGTTTCTTCTCGATAGCCAACTTGACTGTGTATTCCCACACTTTGTTCATCGCCGGTAGGATACTTCTTAGCCAATACGACGAGACCAACATGGGATCCTTACCCGGTTTATTGAGCAAGATCAACCTGGCCATTTTCCAATTCGCTGGAACTTTTTCCATCACGTAAATAGAGTTCACCGTATCGAGCAGATCGTGCGCCCGATGCCCGAAAATCCACTGAATGACCGTTCCCGGCACCTCGTCGATCACAACGGCTTTGTTTCCATTCAGCCGACCAACCGCTACCTGAGCTCGTCCATTTGGGCCACACCAACTCCGGGGGTTCCTCCGCCATTTTCCTCTATTACGTCCTCATTAGCAACGTCCGTGTCCTCGGAAGAGTTTGGCGATAATATTCTCAGCTTGCTGAGCTTGGCAATGGCTCTTTTATATGGAAGGCACCATGGATCACGGTCGAGGGTAGCTGTGAACTCCTTCCAGGCCAGCTTCTTGCTCGAATAGATAGCTGACCTGAGCTCTTTCCTATTCTTCCTGTAATCGGCATCAAGCTGAACAGCGTGCTCCTTATTTTGTCGCCTCGATCTCTGTGTTAATCTCCTCTTCCTAAGCCCCCCCCCCCCCCCGAAGCCACGCTATCTCGTCGTTCCACCAATAATTTGGGTTTCTTTTCCCTTAGGGGGAAATACTTTATTGAGTGGTAATAGGTAATCCTCTTGTTTTATCGTCTCCCTGGGCTGATCCTTCAATAATTTATTTTTCTTGTCGTCGAAACTACTTAAAAACTTCTCGGGCATAACGTCCTTCGTCGAATATTTAAAACATTTCTTCCTTCTATAATTGGCGCCTCCTCTGAACTCGTGCAAAACGTATCTGTGATCCGAAGCACTGCATTCTCCAAGGATCCCAGAACGCTTATGCTTCTCGAGGAGCTTACTGCTCGCGTTCATTATATCCAGGAAACTCCTCTTCGAGCCTCTCTGAAATGTAAAGCCATCCAGGATCCCAATAGGAGCCTCCGTCAGCGTCTTTTCCCTTCTGTCATTCTTAGGGCAACCCCATACTATGGATTTCACATTGAAATCACCAACCATGTTCACTTCATTGCACCTCCTCGCAGTTGTCCCGATGGATATGTCGAGCCTCTCAGTGTACTGATCATAGTTAAGTACTGATCATAGGGCGAGCAGTAACCGCTCACGCAGTACACTTCCCCTATCTTGATCCTGACAAATCCCTCTTCTTCAGCGTATTTTCGCTAGGGTGAAGGCCATTAAATCTGGTTGCCAAGATAGATGCATCCCCCTTGTACTAAAAGGGGAGCTGTCTATTTGGTTCAGATATGATGACTACATCGACGCGCCCTTCCCAGGCCAGCTGCTGCATCAGGTCCTGGGCAAGCCTACTCCTATTTAAATTTATCTGAACCACCTTCAGGGTGCTCTCCCTCTAGTTGCCTCTTTCCGTATTATCCTGCTGAGCGTAGAGCAGGCTAGAGACGCCATGACATGATTAGTCCGTAACTCGTACCCCCTACTGCACAGTGTGCACTTCAGATCGTTTCCTCAATTTGATATTGTGTGCCCTTTTTTGCGCGAGAAGGGGAAAATGCTATTACGCATAACCAGTGACCTCATTGCCAGAACATCATTGCCTTCGGTTTTGAACTGAGCCGGTCGTGACATCGGATTCGTTCCTTCTCCTCTCGCTGCATATCTCCGCGTACGAAGTATCACGTCTCTTTGTCCTTTTTATGTCGTCCCCCTTTCTGTCCTCTGTTGGTGACACAATTTTCCTCTTACTACTGTATTCCACTAGTACTCACTTTCCCTACTTCGACTTGGGCCGAAGCGGGAGGGGGGTTATGTTGAAGCGTTTACCTCGGCGGGCACATCCACCCGCCTCCTGCCTCTACGACCCTTCTTACTCAATATTACGTTTAATTTATCCCAAACACAGCCCATTTTCATATCGGCCGATGCTGCTATTTCCCCAATCTTTGAGTCCTTGTTGGTATACCTCTTAAGCTTATCCGCCGCATGTCTCATTTCATCGATGGCATCTGTCATAAAATTCCTTAACTCGTCCCACTCGTCGAGACTAACTAGCACATAGTTTGCTTTTTCAGGCTCGATTCTTGATGTAATAATATTTTTATTTTTCATTGCCACTCTAGAGAGTGGTTACCTCGGTTGTTTGGCTTTAAACATCATCGGCGTATTATAGCTGCTGCTCTCCGAGGCGGAAGCCTCCCCCTCGGACGCGTTAGCAGTCTCCTCGACCGTCTCATTGGTCGATTTCGCCACCATACTCGACCAAGATACGAGGGACCTTTCCTCATTTCCGATGGCTTCTTTCGCGACAGGAGTTAAGAATTCCCCCTTGTCTGTAATAACAGAGACTATTCTCGACGGCGCCCGTCCACTGCTAGTCTTTAGGCTGCCCGAGCCCTTTTTCTCTACCGCCTCTCGTATGCCGTTGGTAAACTCCAGCAACTTCGCACTCTTCTTGGGGGGAGGGGGGGAGACCCTTCACCGCTTTATAACTCTTTCTGCTGCTCCTCTGGTTTCCTGCTCCAATTCTGCACCTCGTTGCACCATTACTATGGTCCCCGGTCGTATTACCCGATCGAGAGGGCGCCCCGGATCCCACCCTCCTCTCGTCGTTTGCCCACTCGCTAGATAACCGCCGAGTAGAGCTTGGAACGTCACTCGAGTCAGCCACGGGGCCTGGGGTCACCGAAACCCCCTGCGCCGTTACTTTTTTTCCGATAATATACTTCTCCATATTTATTAAAGGTAAAGAATAGTCCAAGGTCATAGCCAGTCGTCGTATATCTAACCATAACGCCACCCAAAACGCAAGACAATCATAGTCCCAATGCAAGCCAACGTCGTCATAATAAATCAAAACCCTAATATGTGGTTATACATAAAGTTGATTTACTACATCATACATATGTCGGGTTAAGATCGGAATTTTGGGCGCGTGACAACTCTTCGCGTGGACTAGCCATCGTTTCACAAAGCCGAGATTATATGTACACGTATATACAAGACTGTTACAAAACATAACAAATAATAAGTCTAATGAATAATAAGCTTAACGAATAGTAAGATTAATGAATAATATGATTTACGAATAATGAATTTAATGAACACTATTAACAATGTTTTTGTTGGGTTCAAACGAATCCACGGCCAACGAGTTAACTCTTTACTAAGCGTAAAAAAATAATCTTAGGCGAAAATACGATTGACGAAAATGCTCGACGTGTCACTCTCCAAGGCAATCGCACGAATGCCTGCCTCGTGGAGATTTTTCTCGCTGTACAATTGCCTTTTGTTTTTGTATACTCGTTTGGAAGCATCGAGAAGGTTCCAAACGCTCGTTGCTAGGAAACTTCTGCCTGGAATTTGATACGCACTTGTTGAAAGCATCGAGAAAGTTCCAACCGCCGTTGCTAGGCAGTTTCTGCCTGGAGTTTGTTTATTGATACAATGTATGTTCCATTGTATCGGCACCTCCGAGGCAACCTCACACGTGGCTAGGCCCGCTCTCGAGGCGGCACGCCGCCACAATCACACTTCTCGGAAAACCCATACAACCACTCCAGACCTCCGTTAGGCAAAACGTTTATCTCGTGACCGTGGCTACGTTCGGCGACCAATTGTCACCTCGAACCCAATCTCGCTATCACAAATTTTAAACAATTACAGCTATGATAAAATCTAGACTAAAGTACTAGAGGATGTTCCCAAATTTTCCAAGGAAAGGCTTCGGCTTTTCTTTCATCTCCGACACATATAATCCATTATTTTTTTTACCTTATGGCACTTACCTTATTTTTAGATACTTTACCTTATGGTATGGTAATTATTTTTACCTTATGGATTATAATCAAATTTCAAATGTCTTAAACTATTGATTATCGCAGAGCACTATGTTTTATACAATTTTTTTAAGTATTATATATTATTATATTGTTTAATATATTATTTTGTTATTTATTGTTGAAAATGACAATGTGAGTTCGTTCTCGCCATCCATATGCAAATGCGTTACTTATAAGAAATAGTAACTAGAAGATAGTCTTAGTTACAATCGATAGATTTAATCGATAGGCTCAAGATGCCTTTTTGTTTTTATCCCTAGTTTTTGTAAGAGCGTGCAATGAAGGTTTTTTGGCTCAGAACGGTGTGATAGATTTATTCATTCAATAAAATAATTACCATTGTGATCCTACCTCTGAGTATAGAAATAGCAACAGGTTACGGGCCCAGGTGCAATAATTAGTTATTATTTTATTGAAAATGTTATTAATAGTAATAATATTGAGGAGCGCAGAAGATAACCTAAAAACAAAAGAAATGGGTGCGTGATCGATGATTCAGTGTTGAATATCATAAGGGCGCTTTATCGAGTATACAATAATTGCTTGCGTGATAATACAGTTGTCAAAAGAAAAAAAAAAAAAGAAACAAATGTCGAGCGGGGCGAGTTTAAGTATTAAAAAGCTAAACAAAGTAAATTACGACACATGGAAATTACAAATAGAGGCAATACTCATTAAAGATGACTTGTGGAAATATGCAAATGGTTCAATAATTAAACCTGAAGCAGTGGATGAAGCCTCTTTATGGAATAAAAGGGGTGGTAAAGTCAGAGCCGATGTTATTCTTACCATAAGTTCGAGTGAGCTATGTCATGTGAAGCAAGAAAAGCTACGCTCCTAAAGCAATTATTATTCACGAAAATGTCCGGTAGTGAAAATATGTACGATCACTTAAATAATTATTTCAGTCACGTGGATAAATTAAAAGAAATGGATATTCCAGTCGCTGATAATTTATTGTCAATCCTATTATTATATAGCGTCCCGAACACATACGTAAATTTTAGATGTGCAATCGAATCGCGGGACCAATTACCTACTCCAGATGCGCTTAAGATAAAATTATTAGAAGAAGCTGATTCTCGTCCTAATTCAAATGCTGTAAAAGATTACCAAGAAGCTCTGCAAGTGGAAGATTCAAATAAACACAAAAGCTATGATAAAAATAGAAATTCTTAAAATAAAAATGGATTTATTAAAGCTAACAAAGTAAAACACATCGAATGTTTTTATTGTCACAAACGTAAACATAAGGCAAATCAGTGTTTGAAGAAGAAAAACGATGATCATAAAGCTCAACTAGTACAAGTTCCTGAAATACCCAAAATTGAACAATGCTTGCGTGCTTCCAATATTCAGGATGAAGATAATCAGCATAAAATAGTATTGTTACTGATATTTCATTGAATATAAACATGGAACCACCGATGGAATAGTGCATTGACAGCGGTGCTACGTCACATATGTGCTGTGATATAAACTGTTTTGAATCCATAGAGCCAGTCAGAAATCAGAAAGTAAAATTAGAGAATGACATATTAACTGAAGTCAAAGGTAAGGGTACTGAAATATTATTTAGTTGTATAAGAAACAAACTTGAGAAATTTAGATTGGAAAACGCTTTATACGTGCCAGAATTAAAAGCAAATTTGATCTCAGTATCAAAAGTTACAGCAAATGGAAAAAGGATTGTATTTACAAATAGAAGGGCTACAATATTTGGAAAGAATGATGAAGTCGTTATTACTGCTATTCGTAAAAGGGATTTATATGTCGGAGACGAAAGGAAAACCGGAGCCTTCCCTTTGCAATTTTGGGAAAGTCTTCTAATGCTTTAGCCTAGATTTTATCATAGCTGTAATTATGCAATTGTTGTCATTCAATCTGATTGTAATTGCTCGATATTTGTGATAGCGAAAGTGGATTCGAGGTGACAACTGGTCGCCGAATGTAGCCACGGTTACGGGATGAACTTTTTGCTTGACGAAGGTATGGATCGGTTGTATAGTTCTTCCTAGAAATCACATAGAATTCTACTTTGGAGATGTCGATATAATGGGACACACGTTGTATTAGGAATCAAACTCCAGACAGAAACTGCCTAGCAACGGCGTTTGGAACCTTCTCGACGCTTCCAGCGAGCATGCACAAATGCAGTCGTACAGCGAGAAAGATTTTCATCAGATCATTATTCGTGTGATCGCCTTGGAAAGTGATACATCGAGCAGTTTACCGAGCGACTCAGCAATCGTATTTTTTGTGTCTAAAATTATTCTACGCATAGTAAAGAGTTATCTCGTTGACCGTGGATTCGTTTGAACCCAAGAACATTGTTAATAGCGTTTATTAAACTCATTATTCGTTAAACTTATTATTCGTAAAACCTATTATTCGTTAATCTCATTATTCGTTAAACTTATTATTCGTAAAACATATTATCCGTTAATCTTATTATTCGTTAAACTTATTATTCGTTAAACTTGTTATTCGTTAAACTTATTATTCGTTAATCTAATCATTAGTTAATCTAATCGTTTGTTAATCTTATTATTCATTAAACTCAACATTCATAATATTTTGTAAAATCTTGTATATACGCGTAAATATAATCTCTGTTTTGTAAAACGATGGCTAATTCAAACGAAGAATCGTTACGCGCCTTAAATTCTAATGTTAATCCGACATATATATTGTAGATACAAAATCCGAATATATTGATATGGTATATGAAAACAGAAATACACTTATGGATTGGCGCTATCCATATGGACACTTAAATGAATCTGATCTTCGGAGATTAATAAATAAAAATATGGTAAATGGTCTACCTAATATAAGATTGAGTAAAATGAATACTTGCGATATATGTTTGAAAGGCAAACAGGCAACAACCCCAGTGCCAAAAAGATCTGAATTAAAGATGTTGGAAAAATTAGAACTGATACATTCTGATGTATGTGGCCCTATAAGACAAACATCTTTGGGTGGAGCTGTTAAGGAAATTCGAGGATTTGGAAATACAAATAATTGACTATATTTCACACACAACGGCTATACATCTATATTACACTCTGAAGAACGTCATGCACGCACGCTTGTCGCCAACCGACTATACAGAATCTTCTAACGGCAGTCTTTTGTCTCAACTAAGACCTGGACGCCCTCTGACCCTTACACACACACTCTCATGTACAGTGTAAATGTATCACTTCCCTAACAGAAGCAAAGTATTTTGCCACCTTTATCGATGACACATCAAGGTTTGTATATGTGTATATCCTTAAGACAAAAGATGAAGTTGAAAGTTCATTTTGGAGATTTAGAGCTTTAGTTGAAAGGCAAACGGGTAACAAGGTAAAAACCCTCTGTAAATTCGACCAATTGCGGGGAGACGTAATCGCGAGGAGAGACGTCAACGGGAGTCGTAAATTCCCGTTACGATTATACCAATCGCTCACTTAGATTACACTGATGAGCATAGATAGATAGATAACAACTTGTCGCACGAAGATGCGATAGATATGTACGCTAGAGCAGAGCTCTTATAATGGAAGTAACTATAATATATTTAGGAGAGGAGATGTATGTTCGACAACACCGAGAACCGACAAAAGGTTTGCGTGAAGTATGCGACTCTCGCGCTATGTGTAGACTGCCGCGTTAGGCGTTAGTTTTAGACTGACTGTCGCTCTTTTTCTAATACGGACGAAAAGTTCGGTGTGGGTGGCCCCTGTGCCTAAAGAACGCGGATTCGTTGTTCCCACTTTCGTTAGGAAAAGTGAGGGTAACGAACCACGGTGTTGATTGGTCATGACCTGCACTACTGCTCGAAGGGATGAGTAGGAAGTCTCCTACCGTCGTGGTGGATAGATGACCGTATTCGTGAAGAAAACCCAGCTTGTTTTATTAGAGGGCTATTCGGATTTTCCTAATGGGCGCATACCCGCTTTCTCCGTGTTTTAAGTGCGCCTAATAAACCCAAGGACCTCTCTAAAAACCGACTGTGTTTCGAGAATATTTTTAAGCTTTAGAAATTCTTCAAGACAAATGGATTGAAGACACACGGCGAAACAATACAGGGAAGTGAAAGTTATGGTGGGTCCTTAGGTTTATTGAGGGTCGAAGTGACGTTACGCAGGCCGGTTGTTGTCCGGTCGCGCGGGCTGGCGTGCAGCTGTTTTAGGCGGCGTAACACCCTCAGAACTGATAATGGTTTGGAATATTTGGGATAGTATTTCACAAATGAATTGGAAAATTGTGGTATTTGCAGGAAATTTACAACTGCCCACACACCTCAGCAAAATGGAGTAGCTGAGCGAATGAATAGAACACTCGTGGAGATGGCACGATGCATGTTGATCCAGTCAAAGTTACCTATCCAATTTTGGGCAGAAGCTATTAATACGGCATCATACATTAGGAATAGGTGCCCAACAGGTCATGGTAAAACACTATATGAAATTTGGCACAAAAGGAAACGAAATGTGAATCACCTTAAAATTTTTGGTACCGAAGCCTATGTATTAAATAAATGGCCCGATAAAAGTAAATTTGAAGCAAGATATTTCGATGAATCAAAAGCGTTTCGACTATGGGATCCAAGTAAAAGAAAAATCTTAATAAGTAGAGATGTTTCTTTCTTAAGAAATATTGAGTACCACAATGATAAAATTAAAAATAAACTTGAACAATTTAAATATGAACTGATAAGTCAAGAACTTGACGAAGAAATCACAGAAGAGATTCATGAGGAAGAACATGATGATGGTGAAAACATAAATCAAAATGAAAATTATGTTCAAGATAGATCTGTGGTCAAGAGGGGAGGGGGGAAGGAAGGACACACATAATGCAAACAGGAAATGTCGGTAGACCAAGGAAAATTTATAAGACTGTCCCAATTGATCAAGAAACAGTACAATTAGTCAATGATGATTCGACCGAGTCAATAGATGAATTATTATCTGGACCTCATGCAGAAAAATGGAAAGAAGCCATGAAAGAGGAACTTGACGTATATTTTCGGTCAATCACAGGGAGACGTAATCGCGAGGAAACACGTCAACGGGAGTCGTAAATTCCCGTTACTATTATAATAATCGACGCCGCGAATAGATCGATTCCCTGATTTCCGTTGAGATAATAGGGGTGGTTGAGGTGGTATAATGCTGCGATTAACAGGGTTATAAAATTTATATTTCCAACACTTAATACACTCAAGAGTTACACCGTTTCGTATGATATAAGTCGTAGACGATGATTTGGCGTATCAAGATGCGATATACATGCACAATATTCTTTGGGAATAGAGCAAGGCCCTTATAGTTGAGTTTCTTGTTGTAGTTGAAGTAGCAATAGAGGAGACGTAGAGTTGACACTGCTGATGTCGTAGAAGTATAGAGATGTAGTGACTGCTTTGTAGTCTAGGGGATCAGTGACGTTCGTTCTTTTGTGATTACGGAGGAAAGCTCGGAGTGGATGTGTCTTTTGAACTAAGAACGTGGATTCGTTGTTCACACTTTCGTTAGAACAGTGAGGGTAACGATCCGTGATGCCCATTGGTTATAGCCAATATTAATAAGTGAAGATTGGAGGAGGAGGCCTCCTACCGACGTGACTCGGGGGTGACCTTGTGCATAGGAAAAACCTGCTTTTCCGTTAAACACCCATTCGCTTTCTCCGTAATCTGTAAGAACGCGCAATAAACCTAAAGACAGTTTTAAATACCAGGTATAAACCGAAAATACTTGCAGGATTAAAGGTTCCTGCAAGCTAGTAAGATTCGGTTTATGGTGGGGCCTTAGGTTTATTATTAGTTTATTATTGAGGGTCTGTCGAAAGAGGATTGGGCCTTGACGGTCAGACAGTGAAGGACGTCGCACGGACCATTTCACGCGACGTAACATGACGCCTTGATCAAAAATAACGTTTCGGAATTAGTAAAATGTCCAGTAAATAGATCTGCAATTGCATCAAAATGGGTTTTAATGACCAAATACAATGAAAATGGAAAAGTTGAACGCAGAAAAGCTAGGTTAGTAGCGAGAGGTTTTGCTAAAAAACCAAGTATTAAATACAATGAAACCTTCGCTACTGTGGCACGATTAACTTCCATTAGAGTTATAATGGCCTTAGCTGCTATATTAAAATTGGATTTATATCAATTGGATATAACCATGGCATATACCTATAGTGATTTGAATGAAAATATTTAGATGCATCAAGCCAAATATTTTGAAGTACCGCGCAAGGAAGATTATATATACCATCTAAAGAAATCTTTATATGAATTGAAGCAATCTGGTAAACAATGGTTTGATAAATTAAATGGCTGCTTGAAAGAACTTCCCCTTAATCAAGTTGAAGAAGATCCTTGTGTTTATTCAATAAGAGATGGAGATAAAATCCTCACACTGGCAGTTTATGTGGATGACTTAATAATAGCCACTAATAGATATATGTTGTTTACTTACTTAACAGAAAATTTAATGGAAAAGTTCGAAATAAGAGATCTTGGAAAATTGAATTTTTGTTTGGGCCATTTATCAAAATGAAGAGATCAAAGAGGTAAAAATAAGTCAAGAGGAAATATATTACAGATATGGTGAGGAAATTCGGTCTTGAAGATGCTAAAATCGCAACTACCCAATTGGAAGCAAAAATAAATTTAAGCAAAGATGACGATTCACCTGAAATTGATTCGAACATCTATCAGCCATTGATCGAATCATTAATGTATGTCGTCATAGCTACCTGACCCGATATAATGTATGCTGTGAGCGTACTAAGTTGTTTTAATAACAACCCAAAGGAAAGTCATTGGTTATCCGCCAAAAGGGTCTGACGTTACCTTAAGGGAACGTCTAACATTGGTCCGTGTTTCAGGGATATTGGTGATGATATAACAGGATATGTCGAATCCGACTGGGGGGGGGGGGGTGATATTGATGATAAAAAATCCAGGACTGGCTTCATATTCAAACTATCGAATGGTGCTATATCATGGGAATCTAGAAAGCGAAAAGGTGTGGCAATTTCCAGCACCGAAGCAGAATGCATGACGCTAACAGAAGCCACTCCAGAAGCCGTATACTTGCGACGATTTCTAAGCAAGTTTGATATGATCGCTGAAGAAAGAGCAATCGAAATATATTGTGACAACCAGAATGCAGCCAAGTGAATTCAAAATCCAGTGTTCCACGGTCACACGAAACATATAGACATTTGCTATCATTATATTCGTGAAATTTTCCAAAAAGGAATCATTGGCATTCGCTATATGCCCACAAATGAGATGCCAGCCGATTTACTAACGAAAAGCTTGAGCAAGCCAAGTCATAGTGTTCACCTAGAGACCATTGGTTTGACGAGCATTCGAATTCCGTTGAGAGGGGGTGTTGTAAACGACAACGTGAATTCGTGCTCGCCATCCATATGCAAATGCGTTAGTTATAAGAAATAGTAACAGAAGATAGTCCTAGTTACAATCGATAGATTTAATCGATAGGCTTAAGATGCCTTTTTGTTTTTACCCCTCGTTTTTGTAAGAGCATGCAATAAAGGTCTTTCTTTTTGGCTCAGAAGGTGTGATAGATTTATCCATTCAATAAAATAATAATTATTATGATCCTACCTCTGAGTATAGAAATAACAACATTTATTTTATTGTTCATTATTTTTATCGTTATGCGTGCGTATCAAATAAATTACGTTTCATAGTATTTAGCAACTTTATTCTCTAAACATTTTTTTTTTTAATTCGCATTTTCCAAAATGTACCAGATTTACAACTGAGTTCGGCTCTATGTTCAATACATTCACTGGCAGTTTACTTCTCCACTTCGAGTCGCCACTCTCATATGTCACTAGTTCATAGTTTTACCAGTACGCCGCCGACAAGGTGGCGGCAACCGGGAACCAAACTCGTGTCACGTAAAATAAGAAAAGGAAATCTCAGATGAAAAGAAAAATAAAATATAAAAAAATAAAAAGAGAATTTATTTTTGAACACGTGGTTTATACTAATTACGATTTGGTTCTGAACTCCAGCCGTGACTTTCCAAGATTGAAGCTCTTACAATTTGCTCATTAAGCACTTCGGCGATATAAATTGTCGCCGAGTGCCGCCACATCTTTATCTCCATCATCAGTCCATCGGGGTTTGTCTGATCGCGCCAACGAAGGTTTTTGAAAAATTTGCGAGGAAGTGTATTTGCTACAAAATATTGGGATCGCTATGAACCGATTTTCTACAGGTAATGGTACAAAAGTTATTTCGTTAATCTTAAATATAGCAATTTTACAATATTTGATAGTGTTCAAAAAGCTAATGATTTTAGAGGAGCAATCATGTTGTAGTTTTCGATCGTGAATTGGCTGGGTTTGTTTACAAAGCGTAATTCCTATCCCGTGAATTTAAGGCAACTAAGAGTATTATTACTAGTATTATTTTAGAGTATTATTATTAGTATTATTATTAGCAGTATCCTGAAAAAAGTACGTTTTCAATCGGTCACCATCTATCTTTTTCTTAACATTGTCAATAGAAATAAAGTAATAAGTTTTCACATCGTTGATTCTGTAGGGTTCTAACCATTCAATATCCAACTTATCTCTTTTATGGCCGTTGTGAATTAAAACAAAGTCTCCTTTCCTAAACACGGCCTGAGTTTTAACAATCTTTCTCTCTTAGTCTCGCTTGTATCGTTGCTTATTCTGAATAAGCGTTTTGCGAGCTGTTTCCCAATATTTATTCAACTATTTCTGCCAAAGTGAGTACATACCATAGGTAAGTGTGGGGAATTTGGATATTGCGGAAGGTAAGTTAGCTTTTCGCCCAAAGGTCAATTCAAAGGGAGAGAATCCTGTTCCTTCATGTTTCGCGGTGTTGTACCCTAAACAAATGAAATTAAGTACTTCATCCCATTCTTTGTCATTGTCGTGTAATGCAGTACGAATTAAATCTTTAACTGAGGCATGCGTTCTTTCGAGGGACCTGTTACTTTGTGGGTGAAATGAAGTTGTTTTGATGTGTTTGATTTTAAAAGCTCCTTCAAATTTCGTCATTAAATCGCTAACAAAATTTTGTCCCTGGTCTGTTAGGATCGTCTTTGATGCCGAAAATACGTAAATATAGTGTTCAGTGAGCGCGTTAATTATGGATTCAGTTCGCTGCGTTTTAAGGGGGACTAATATCAGATATTTCGTAAGTTCATCGTGAATTGAAAGTATGTATTGGTTTCCGCGTTTGGTTTTCATCGCGTTTGGTTTGGTCATCATCGGTCCTATGATGTCCATAGCGATTTTGTCGTTAGGGTTAAGTGGCGTGTCTGAGACTTGTGGGGATTCTTTGGGTCTGATACGTGGTAGTTTCTCCTTTTGACATATGTCGCATGTTTTCACAAAGTTTTCTACTCTTTCTAAAAGTCCGGAAATTTTGAATTTATCCTTGATCCGTTGATACGTTTTCTGTATCCCTATATGTCCTACGGTGTCGTTGTGGTTTTCATTTATTGCTTGTATTATTTCGTTTTCGTCTAGTTTTAAGATGGGATTAGGTGCATAAGTAATTTTCTTGTACGTGTCGTTAAAATATATTAGCATGAGTTTAATCTGTGTTTTCTCTAATTCAGTGAAATCGTTATTTCCTTTGCCGACTTTTGTTGTATCTTTAAGAATTTTGTAAAGTCTTCTGATCCAAAGTGTCTCGTCGTATTCTCCTAAATCGTTTCGAGATAATTGGTAAAATGTTGGCAACCGGACAAATATGAATTCGTAAAACCCAAACTAGAATACTTAGGCCATGTAGGTAGTTTCATCCGAAGGAGTTAAACCAAACCCCAAGAAATTAGACGCGGTAAAAAGACCTCCTTCTATGAGCAAGTTATGCTTCGAAAAGAGGTTGCGGAGAGGGTGAGGGTGCGGACTCTCACCCTGAGAGGATTGACCGGCGAGGGCGCGGCAGAGGCCATGGACGCGCTTCGGTGAGGCGCGCTAGGTCCGCCGCACCCCCCTATGGGGTGCAAACTTAGGCGCTGGCAACTCAGCGTCCCGGGGCCGCAAAGCAGCCCGGCGGCTCCGGCGACGAGGCGCGGTGTGACAATGGCCACACACCACTCCATTAAGCCGTGGTATTCGGCGGGGGGGGGGGGAGGATGTATCGCTCACACCGGTTCCCGGGCCCTTTTCGATCGCAGCCGGGACGGTCATCGTGGAGGTTTTAGTCGGTTGGCGTCCGGCACTACCAAGCCGCTTTTCCCCAGAAGCGACTTGGTGTCCGTGCGGACTTCCTCCACGTTAATAAAAAAAAGCCCCCCAAAGTGCTTGTGTGGCACAGCATTCTTCACGCCCACCGGTACCAAGGATGAACTCCTCCTCCAAGTCGGTGGGGCCTTTTTTTGCGCGAGGGGAGGAAAATGAATTTAAGCATACCCAGTGACTCGCGTCACCAGGTTATGTGGGACTCCAGATGACATCGTCGTACCCACTAAAAACCCCTCCTCTTTCCTCTGATTTGTTAGACACAGACAACCCCAGCAGAGCCGATCAGCATTCATCAGGGTTGTCCTCAACCGTGTCGCCGCATATTATCGTCGCGTACTGGTGGCGCCCCTCCTATTCGCTGACTCCATTGCCTTCGCCATATCCCTTTTATATCTCATTATGCCCTTACAGAACTCTCTGAACTTCCTCCAGTATTTATCCCTGGTAACTACAGTGTCCACCAAGTTGTCCACGCTTATCCTGACACCCAAGAAGTTTTCGAACTCGATTCTTCTATTGATCCATTTAGGGCACGCGAATAAGACATGCTCTGCGTCGTCATTCGGGTCTCCACAGTCCCAACACTTCGTGTCGACCTCCTTACCGATCCTCTTACGGTAGCTGTTGAAGATGCCGTGTCACGTGATCGATGTCTCATCTATTCCTGGCGAATATGATCGCATTACTTATTAATCTCCTGGTCACATTATCCTCATTATACATGCTTCATTCCGCCTGTCACTCCGTTGAGGCCTTCTTCTTTACTTCTTCCAAATCTTCTTTCTTTTCCGCATGCCTCTCAATCACCTCCTCTCCAACAGCTGAGGTCTTATAGATCTTCTTTCTCTCATATATCCCCGTCAACATTCGCACTTTAATGTAGATCGGTAAGTTCCCGGTCAATACAGAAAGCGCCGTGTGGGATACGGTGCGGTAGGCCGTGGATGTGATGCACAGGGCAGTTCGTTGAGCCCTTTTTATGATCTTCTTGTGTTTCTCATACTTCATCGCATCAGCCCACACAGGCGCACCGTATATTATTATGGATTCCCACACGCTGTAATATAGCCTTCTTGCCAAACCAGGCGGGCCCTTAATATTCGGTAGGATTCCTCGTAATGCTCCTATTTGATGCCCGCTTTATCGCACAATGTGCTTGCCAAATTTCCTATTCGTGTCAATTATGACGCCAAGATATTTCGTGGCCTCTACTGTGTTGATAGCCATGCCGTCCACATTCAGGCCGATAACTTTGGACGCCCTCATACCCGTAATGAGGATTATTTCCGTCTTCTCCTTAGCCAGCGTCAAACCCACTCTTGCACACCAATCGCACACTGTTCTCATGATCTCCCTTACTATTCCGCTAACGCCTCCGTTTTTCTTCACGGCATATGCGATTGCCAGGTCATCTGCAAACGCGATCGCCTTAAACATTACCCTGTTATCTAGCCTTTCCAATAACCGATCGTAGACTATGTTCCATAGGAAAGGCCCCAGCACAAATCCTTGCGGAACTCCAGCCGCAACCAGGTACTCCACCGTACCAAACTGGTTGCTGACGATTATCCTCCTGTCCGTCAGGTAATTTTTTACCAGTCTAATGATCTTGCAAGGCAGCTACCTCCTGGTCAGTTCGTCAACAATGCTGTTCCAACTAAGGGTGTTGAATGCATTCTTGATGTCCAACGCAATCATCAAGCATACCATCCTTTTCTTCTTGCAGGTGTCCGCGAATTTAATCACCTGTGTAATCGCGTTCACCGTACTCCTTCTTCTCCTGAACCCATATTGTCCCCTATGAAATGGGTCCACTCCCATACATCTTTCGATAATCAACTTGAGCCACTTCTCCCACACTTTGCATAGTTCGATAAAATAATGAAAAGATATCTGAATAGAACTCTGGTCGACCCGACTTTATTCCTTCGTAATAGGGGCTTACACCTAGCCGACCATACGTTCTCTACGCCACATGGCGACGCAGCGAAGCACATCTCATGCGTGTGCGCGTGCTTTCTAGCGCTTCAACGGGCAAGATGGCATCAAATTCCTTCCACGTGCATATCTTAATTAAGTATTACGCATCGCGCGACCGTAAAGTGTCGCGGCCCTACGAGTGCAAACATCTAACAAACAAATGTGCCCCGTCGTGTGTGATCGTATACGGCGTCAATTACCAATTACCAATTGATAATTTCCCGATTACCAATTGATAATTGTTGACAACTTTTACTAACTTGCATCGGCCATATCGACGTGTGACAGTGCGTCTATTCTCATGCCATTTTAATCCTCCATCGTTCATTGTATGCAACGAAGAAACATACGAAGAAGTACTTACGCTATCCGCCTAACCACTCGCAACTCGGCCGCGCGTGGCATGTCCCTCTCCTCCGTCAATGTCTACAAATGGCGCACCATCTCACATCCCCCGGTATCTCATCTCTAATTACTGGTATTATGCCCCCACACGTTAACTCCTAATAATTTCTTACAATTTCTTATGAGCAGTAAGCAGTAAGTACCCGGCTTCCTCGCCAACTGATATACCCACTTGATTCATTCTCATTTTATTATCATAGGTATCAATCCTGTGTCGCGTAAAAGTAAGATAAAAATAAGACACTTGTCAATTTCCGAACAGGAGATCGAGTTCTTTTTATTTTTACTCAATTTGTACAATATTATTTTCGGTTCGCGATGATACACTTTCGATACTTGGGTTAGTTAAGAATTTTTTAGACTGACTGGATGATTTAGAAGGGAGCATTTATATTCTTTTATTCGTTGCAGTGGGAGAAGGCTTTGCTTGTACTTATCATGTATTTCGGAGAACGACTGGAGTGACCGAATGCCAACCAGGCGGCTGAGAACGGGTGCTGATCGGACGGTCACACGTGATAAGGCGCTCGGAATTTTGGTTTATCATATGGCTTGCTCGAATTTCACCTGTGACATTCCCCCTTCTTAGATTGAACTTGGTCTCTTCAGAAGTTTTCTTCAGAAGACTTTTGTGGAATCGAACTTGACGTGGCTTGAAAATTACAGCTGATTCCTCCTCTTCATCTAAGTGGTATGTGTTGGTTGGAATATAGATGTTGGGTGTTGAGGCCAGGGTGAGTGATACTGGTGGGACTGTCGCATCGTGGCTGTTGATTACGGTTTCATTTCGGCAGCAAAATAGATTGATACATAATTTGTTCGGTATACATTTCCTGATGCATTTGAATATCCCTATTTTGTTTAATCCATATATACCTAGTATGCCTAATGCTATGTACCCTAATATCTGGAGCGCGGTTAGTCCCCAATACTGTATATTTTTGATTCTATATTCGAAATTAAGAGTTTCTATCTCGTCGCCTATTTTATCGATCGTTGTTTTATAGCCTTGTAAATTATCTATTATCTTCGGTGCTCGCTCGAGTTTATCTAACAGATGAGTGAAACTATCGTTTGTTTTGAGCGCTAGGGTTTTTGTTTTGATTTCGTATTTGACTTCGTTTGTTGTTTCGCCCTTACGCGTGTGTTCGTCTCTGTAGAATATATCGCAAGAAGTGTTGGCTCTTATGATGGAAGGCTTGTCAAGTTTTTGTAAGGTATGTTTCGTTTGGCAAATTGTGTCTATTTCTATCGGACTTGCTGGTATCGCAATGTAACAGTTGCTAGTATTGAGCGGTATAAAGCTAATGTCTTCAATCTTAAGTACAGTTGTTTGACAATGTTCAATGTGTGGTTTGAAGTTTATTATTTCGCTGCGACAATCGGTTTTTGAATTTCTGTCATGGATTGGTAGTGTTTGTTTGCATATAGTGGTTCCGGCTCGATTCTTACAAAGTTTGTTGAAATGCTCGATATCAGCGTTTATAAATGAAAGACCTGAGGTTAAATATATCTGATGTTCGACTACTGGAGTCAAAAATACTCCATTTCTTTTACTCGGGATAGGATATATCTGTAATATGTTCCATTCTGTGTTAGAGACTAAAGGTACTATGATTTTGAAAAATATTTTGTAATTTATTGTGAAGATTTTAAGATCACTGATGTCGAGTATGAATTGAAAATGTTCGGTTTTGGCAGAAATCGCGGGGTTGTACATCTGGCTACCTATTGCCTTGGCGTAATTTTCTATGAATTCATCGGGGTCGAGTATTTGTGGACTAATTATTCCTTGTTTGCCTAATATCATGACGTTCAGTATTTCATCTAATTGGAAGTGTAAAGTTTGCATCGCGGTGTCGACTTTCATGATCATCTTAAGCACAAATCTAGCGATATTTGCCTGTTGTTGTAGTTTTAATATATAACTATATGATTTCTCTAAGTAGTTTAGGTTTTCTGAGTTTATAATTTTTCTAATAAGTGCTGTTTGATTAGCTATTATGGTCTTGATTTTATTATTATCATCGAATAGTTTGTCCATATCCTTGCTTATGAGCGTAAGATCTCATCATCCGAACAGACTTTTCGATACGGAACCTATGATGTTGAGTAAACCTCGTGTGCTTCGGGTATGTGTTAACGCTTTCAAGTGTTTTGCGAGTTGTTTTAGGTTATTGATACGATTTTGTAATCCGCCTAATTCTTCAACGTATTGTTTGCTGATTACACGTGAGTCTATTGTTAATTTATATGATTCTATTGTGCTTATCTGTTCGTATATGTCGCTAGTGTCTAATCCTACTATTGGCAGTATCTCTGTATAAATATCCTTTTCCTATGTTTTCTACGAATACAGAGTTTCCTTCTAATGGCGTAATATTTATTTGCGCGGATACTATTCCGGCAAAGACGAGCGTCGATCTGGAAAATAAGATTTTAAACGATTACTGTGTATCTTTTTGTCTTGAATCAGATAGTATGGAGTACATACTTTATCAATCGTGTATGGTCCTAACCATTCCGCATCAAGTTTATGCCTTTTATGATCGTTATGTATTAAAACGGAGTCTCCTTCTTTGAAAACTGATTGAGGTTTTATAATTTTACGTTTTTGATCGCGCTGATATCGCTGTTTACTTTCCATCAATGTTTCGCGAGCGTTTCGGAGTCTAGAGTCCCATTCCTTTTTGCGGAACGTGACTTCGTCTGCGTATGTGCGCTGGGGACTCTTGGATATTGTGGAGGGAGGATTGGCTTGGTGTCCGAATGTGAGTCCGAATGGCGTGTAACCAGTGGAGTCGTGCATCATTGTATTATATGCAAGGCATACAAAGTTAAGTTGATCGTCCCATTCTTCATCCGAATTTCGCTGTATCGATTTTAACATGTCTGTTACTACTGCGTGTGTCCGTTCTAAAGATCCGTTACTTTGTGGGTGCAAGGATGTCGTTTTGATATGTTTGATTTTGAACGCGTCTTCGTACTGTTGCATTAAACTAGATATAAAATTCTGTCCGCGGTCAGTTAATATCTTTTTTGGAGCGGAAAAGATGTAAATGTAACGATTGAGGAGTGCGTTCCAAATTGTTTCCGTTTGCTGAGTTTTTAGTGGTACGAGTATTAAGTATTTTGTCAGTTCGTCATGTATGGATAGATTGTACTGATTGCTTTTCTTCGTCTTTTTCAGTGGGCCTAATAAGTCCATACCAATTTTATCGTTTGGTTCGAGGGGTGTGTCGGTGATACAAGGTTCTTCGCGCGGTCTGATACGTGTAGTTTTAGATGTTTGGTAGGTGTCGCATGATTCTATATGTTGTATGCGTTTCATCAAATCTGGTACTCTGCCGTTCACGAATGCGGTCGTATGTCTTTTGTATACCGGGGTATCCTACTAAATGGTGATTTTCTTTTAATAATTCGTCTATTTCTTCGGCGCTATATGTTTGGATTGGTTCCCATGCAAAATTTAATTCTTTTACTGTGCCGTTCAGGAATAATAAAATTCGTTTGATCGCGTTCTTCTCGGTTTCTGTGAAACTGTCGTCGCCTATACCTATCTTCTCGTTTGTATGAATAATTTCGTTTAATTCAGTTAACCATTCGACTCTGTCGTAATTTCCTAGCTCTGTTTTGGATAATTGATAGAAAGATTTACGGTTCGGAGTCATTTTGAGAATTTTGGGTAACGCGTCGGTAGATTTTTCCCAATCGTGAAACTTTTTGTCGAGTTCTATGTTCAAGTTCTCGCGTCGACTGGTCAGAACATGTATTCTAGATAGTGCGTCGGCTGCAGTGTTATCTTTTCCTTTCGTATATTCTATGTCGTATTCGTATTCTTCTAGTTTCAATCGCCATCTCATCAAGCGTGAGGAGGGGTCTTTGCAATTCTGTAGCCATTTTAGTGCTTGGTGATCGGTTCGGATGAGGAATTTCCGCCCTAACAGATATTGTCGGAGGCGTTTCATGGCCCATACTATTGCTAAAAGTTCTTTTTCTGTGGTGGAATAATTTCGTTCCGGTGGGTTTAGAGTTCGCGAGATATAACAACATGGATGTCCGTCCTGTGATAAGATCGCACCTATACCTTCGTTACTGGTGTCAGTCGTTAATGTGAATTGTTTCGCAAAGTCTGGGAATTTTAGTACGGGTGATGAACAGAGTTTGTCTTTTAATGTCTGGAATGCTTTCTGGGTTTTATCTGTTCAATGAAATGGTGTCTCCTTTTTTGTAAGTTCGGTCAATGGTTTCGCGATTTTAGAAAAGCTTCTGATGAACTTGCGGTAATAACCTGCTAGTCCTAAGAACGATTTGATGTCTGTGGGATTACGTGGCTGTTTGAAATTGCTAACGGCTTCTAATTTTTTGGGATTTGGCTTTACACCTTCGGCGGTTACTATATGTCCGAGATATTCTAATTCTGGTTTGAGAAATTCGCATATGTCCGGCTGTATTTTGAGTCTGAGTTCGCGTAGGCGTTGCAAGACTATCGCGAGGTTGCTATTGTGCTCTTCAATCGACTGTCCGGATATTATAATGTCGTCTAAATATACGAAGCAATGTTTATTTATGAGTCCTCTTAGCGCGGTATCCATCATGCGTTGAGATGTTGCAGGTGCATTCTTTAAACTGAATGGCATTCTATTGTAATGGTAGTGTCCTTGTGGTGTGGAGCATGCTGTGTATTTCTTAGAGTCTGTGTCCATTGGGATTTGATGGAATCCGGAGGATAAATCGAGGGCTGAGAAAAATTTTGCGTTGCCTAGTTGGGATAGTATGTCGTCTATGCCAGGTAATGGATATGCGTCCTGGTCAGTTAGTTCGTTTATTTTTCTGAAGTCTATTACAATTCGCCATTTCTGTTTCCCTGAGGCGTCAGCCTTTTTTGGTACTACCCAGACTGGTGAATTGTAAGGAGAATCAGATGGTTCTATGATGTTCTTTTGTAGCATTTCGTCCATTTATCGTTTGATTTCTTCTTTATGGCATTCAGGCGGTCGGTAAGATTTTGTGTTAATGATTTTATTTTCTTTTAACGTTATTGTGTGTTTAGCAAGGTTAGTGTATGGTAATAAGTCGGTCTCTAGATTGAATACGTCGAGGTAAAACAGCAATATCTTTTCGATTGGTTCACGGTGAGTTTTCTCTATATGCGAAAGTCTGACTAAATCTTTAAATGTGGAGACTTGATCGTACGTGTTTGAATTTTCGATAAAATTAGTCATTTTGACTGGGCACTCACCACCATTGATAAAGCATGTCGTTGTCGGTTTTCCTTCCAGGTAGACTGTTTTTGACACTGCTTGTTTTGGAGGTACGTCGTTTTCCTGTTGCAATAAAAGTATATTATTGTCACGTTATAATTGTTGATTTGAGAGTTCAAATTTGGATTTAGATAGGGCTGGTAAACCGAGTATGCTGTCTTCTATAATTGGAAAGTTGTCTTCTACCACAAAGAATTCTAGAGGTTTGCCAAATAGTTTTATCAAAGCGTGTTTGTTAGTTTTAAATTTAGAGTGTCCCATCGAGAATTTTCGTTCTTTTGTTATTCTTGGTCGTAATAGGCATCTTCGCTTGAGTATATTAATTCCTGCTCCGCTGTCAATGAGGAATTTATATCGCTGTCCGTCGGATCGTAAAAGTACTGTGGGTAGTCTTCCTGTTGTGGCGTTAATTCGTAAGTCTGGTATATTGGTTTCTCTATTTCTTCCTTGCTTGTCTCGAGATTGTGGACTGCTGGTGGTCTCGGAAATTGGCTGGGTGTTCAAAAATTTCTACATTAACTGGAGACATGTCCGATCTGATTGCATTTGAAGCATTTTAATTGTGTCCTTTGGGCAAGTGGTATTTGTTCAGTTTGTAGGAAACTTCTTGGCATTGGACTGGGTGTTGGAGTTGGTTTTCTAATGATTGAATAGGGATTATTGGTTGTTAGTCGTCGCTGCTCATGGAGTCGTAATCGTTCCATTGGTTTTGGTCGTTGATTTCGACCTTCCCTGAAGAATCGCTCGATGTCGGTGGCTTTCTTTACGACTTCAAGGATATTGTATGGTGGATTGGCGAGTAGTAATTGTCCTATTTCGCTTTTTAGGCTTCGAATAAAATCGATTACGGAGTCTCTTAAAATCCTGTCGTTCATAGCTCGTCTAGTAATTTCGTCACAGTATTTGTTCGTTATACTGTATTGTAGCTTATTGAGTGCTCTGCGGAACCTGATGATATAACTTTGCACACTTTCGTCGTGACGCTGTCTCGTTTCGCGTAGCTGGTCTTGTTATTCTCTAACAGAATCTTGGGTGGCTACGTTTCGTCGTAGGGCATCGTACAGGTGTCCGTATTCGTTTATTGGTATATTGCGGATAGCCATTGCGGCTTTACCCGTGATTTTCCCGATTTTGATCATTTTTAGTAGTAGCGTGTGTTCGCTACGCATGGCTCGCAATTCACGTACTTCCGATATCGTCTTCGCCGTTCAATTGCGGAATACATGCTTATAATAAATAAGAATACAAAGCACTTAAACTATCTCATTCACTTATAGTAAATAAGAATACAAAACACTTAGCACTAGTCAATCTGTTTCGACCATTCGCGGGGAGACGCGATCGCGAGGAAGCACGTCAACGGGAGTCGTAAATTCCCATTACGATTGGATAATCGACGCCACGAAATGATCGATTCCCTGATTTCGTTTGCGATAATAGGGGTGGTTAAATTGATTTTACACTGAATTAACGAATACAATTAATGTTTATTCCAACAACTTCTTGACTAGAAATGTACAATTAATTCGATTGATAGCTAGAGTAACGAGGTGTTGTACGCGACGCACGCTTAGATGTTGAAGGTTCAAAAAACGTATAAAGACTAACTTTCTGTAACGATGATGCAGCGGAGGACACTTGCGATGGGTGCGTCTAATGATACGAGAAAAGATGATTTGTTAAGACCAAGTTCTTGTTGGGAGAGTGAGGGAAGGACTTCTCTGGTAATAGGTTAATTTCCTGGATTGGTGGTGGAAGAGTGGAGGAAGGGTGTTAACCGCCCCGAGAGAAAGTTGCTAGTGTAAAACATCGTACATGAGAAAGACGAACTTCTCCTATCTTTCCGTAGTAAACAATAACCTTTAGACAGTGACTTAGTGCAGATGTTTGGTTCGGGCTGAAGGACCTTAGAAATTCTATTGAAGGTACGCAGTGAAGGCGTGCGGACATCTGGTTGCCATCCTGTCCGCGGTGTGTGGCCTGTTCTAGAAAGAATGTCGCACGACGTAACACAATCGTTGTAAAAAACCCATCACGTATTAAATAGCTACCAGCTAACCTTATAAGGCACCATTTCATATTAACTTAATAAAAGTAAGGTAGCAACCTATCCCCATAATACTCGTTTTTACCTCTTTCAGGTATCGCCACCTCCTTCGCAGTATACACTCTGCTTCACAGAAACAGTTGAGTTCCACTCAATTACTTATGATATAAAAATACAAACCACTTAACGTAGCCATCTTTATAAGTACAAGTCACTTAATCTAGAGAAGTAAATTATTATTAATATACATAGCTACACAGTCTAGGCTAGAGGAATCCATCTCAATGTCAATTTAATATAATTATTAAAAATTTACTATAGGTTATATATTACTATTATACCTTGATACTTCAATGTGGATCCACTCCTTACGCTAACGTTATCATAACTATCGCTATATTTACGTTTTTTATCCATTGCTTGCGACATGGCTACAGACTGAACATCATCTTCTGATCATGTAACATAAAAATTCATTGGCTTCGTTCACTGGTTTCTTTGAATTACTTTACATTTTTCTAGAATTCCTAACCTCAAATCTAACCCCAATTCGTCTTCTGAATAATCGTCTTCTGAATCACTGTGCAACAAAAGCGCAGATTTCTTCTTTCTCTTGGGTTCTGGTTCATTATCTTTCTCATTATCTACTGTGATAGTAAGACGGCCATCAGACGTAATCTTAAATTCACGATCTTTCCGTTTTATAGCTGCTATTTTTGAATTAATAGCGACTATAGGTTGCGTTGCTAAAAAAGTATTTTGTAAATCTAATTCCAACTTCGACTAATCGAATTTTGAAAAATATCTAGACTTACTTGATATATTTCGAGCAGCCGCAGAATCAACGAGATCAACGGTCTCTTCATTCTCATGAATCCAGGCTTCCTTTCGCGATGTTCTTTTCTTCCTTTTCCTTGACTCTTCATTGCCCATATCTTCATCGAACTCATCATCGCTATCCGCCAATATTTCTTCTATACTGAATTTTAATAAAGATTGTAGAGTTGTTTCGGTTTAAGAAAAATTCCGTTTAAAGGAAAATACAAAGTTACCTTTTAGGTTTTCTCTTTGCATTGAATTCAGCATCCTCGTCATTTTCTTGTTTTTTCAATTTCCTCAATTCTTTTTTCTTTTTCTTCGCTTCTTCTGCCTTATTCATATTTTTTAATCTCTTACGTAACATCGCATTGGAAGCTGGAATCATGCCAAAAATTGTTTCCATTCCGTATTCTCTTATTAACTTTACCAGAATATCGTACTTTTTGTCTGAAATGCGTATGGCAGTCATCGTTCATTGCACATAAAGCGCCTATCTGCAAATTCACTTATTCGTTTTTTTATTGAGATATACGGGATTTTGTTACTACCTGTTATTATTATTAATTAAACGCCTTTGTTACTAACCAACAATTTTAAATTCGAGGCAGCAATATGAGATGGCATCACAGTAATATATATTTTGATATATGACAATGCAGCTTCTGCAATTTCTCTTGTCAGACTTGTAATTTATTTTTATACGAAATATTTATTTTGACTTTAGTTTGAAATAAACTGTACCGTTGTAATGATAAGTGATAGAAGAAAGTGCCAGCAAGGATGCGGTACAATACTTTTGTATATTTTCTATCGCACCACTCAAACCAACCATGAGCATATTAACATAATCTTTAAGATGTGTAGGATTTCCTAAAAATTTCTCGGCAATAATGTTTAAAAGTTGATATGCAGAAGTTCGACATTTCGCATTTAACTCTTTTAAACTCATTATTGCTTCGGGCACAATGGCTTCGAAGAACTTAGTTTTCTCAAGTTGTGGATGAATTTTTATGAGATGAATTAAGCATCTTAATCGTACCTAATTAAAAAATGAGTAAGGCTTATTTGTTAAAATTTTCATAAGAAATTGATATTATAGAACAACGTTTGTAAAATTAGCACATACTCCTCTGCTTGGCTTTGCGACTTCAGTAGCAGAGGATTATTATTATTAATAATTTTTGTATCTCGCGTCTGTATTGAACTACAAACTCTTTACACGTTTCCTTCTCACTGCCACATATCTCTTCTAAAAACCTGAAAGAACATACAAATAAAAAATAATTTTTGTTTTTGCAGAAAAGATAGTTAAAATATTTAATTCCAAATATATTAAAAAGTTACCTATACGCTTTCTTCTGTTCCTTGGTTTTAGAAATTTCTTTAAGAAGTGGTACACACATATCGTAAAACGTCCTTAATCTATTAATGTCAGTATGATTAATAAATAATCTTATTATATCGTGAATACTTTCTTTGAAAAAATCGTCGATATCAGGTTCTTTCAACTTAAATAACGCACGATCGAATAATTCGTGTACCAATTCTTTATCCGTAATTGTAAGATACACCTGTAATTGTACAAAATATTAGTTAATCTCTTTAAAGGAAATTACTCCTTCTATTCACAAATTACTCTTATTGTATCAAACGTGGCGAAGCGTTGTCCTTCTTCGTCAGTTCCAAGTGGCTTAGTAGTGTATAGATTTAAAAACAATGGTAAATAATTCTTTGCAAATCTAGCTAGTTCGTGTATATCTTCTTTTTTGTCGCCTTCGACTGCTTTCGTTATTAATCTTCGTAAGGCAGACGTTATCGACGTCCTTAAATTCTTTCTTTCATTTAAATTTGTTTCTAACAGTTTAGATATATTCTAAACAAGATAAAAGTTATCTCATGGATACTTGATACTATATCTTTTATATTTATCTCTGTTATATACCTTGAAATTATCTTTCACATCAGTAGCGTTGTTGCATATACTTGGTAAAATAGCCCAGACTTGGTAAACGAGAAATTCGTAAGTTTTCCTGCGTACAGGTGTTCGGTTGCTTTTTTTCTAAAATTGAGTATAATTATCATTCAAAATATCAATATAAGATAATTTATACTCTTATAATAAAGATAGATTACAATACTTACTCGCACAATGCAACGATAGGTAGCAATGCTTCCGTGAAGAAAGTATGTGACCCACCTAGCACACAATTTTTCAATAATGGTAGTAGTCAAGTTATTTTTAAATTAATCGCATTGTCTGATACCTATAGAATAGAGATTTATATTACTGTAATTATAAAATAAAGTTTTCTTTTCTAAGCATAATCCGGTTCATATAGAATTACTTGCCCTCAATGGAATCAAATTTAATACTGTCTCCGGTCCTAGCACTCTTATCGCAGCTCCAATAGCGTACTCAGCGTCATTTTTCCACGCAAAATTGTAAGAATCACGTTACTCAGCAAGACTTTTTAATATCTCTATTAATTGCTGACTTCTCGCTTTACCAGTTGCCTGTAATAAAAGGAAACGTTGAAATGTACAACATTGACAAATGGGTAAGAAGCAGAAAATCGATATTACCTGAAACAGTAGGGCTATTAAATGAAGAATATGATACCAAGCTTCCAAATATTGATAACCTAATGCTTGATGGATCATAAAAGTTATCTGATTGATAGTGTCCTTATATCTAAAAGTATGATATAAATGATGAAATATAAATTATAGATACGAAAAATAATAATTAAATCTAATCTTACGTTTTCATTGATTCTTCGGTTTCACATATTTTACCGACACAATTCCGTAATAAAATTTTTATCGTGTGCGAAGAACCAGATATAACTTCCGATTTGTTATTTTATGAAATAAAATTATAGTTGTTATTTCGTGCAAGCGTTGCCAGGGTCACCTTGCTACTGTTGCATTGAAAAATCTGACCCAAATCTAAACCCAATACATTGATGATACTCGCTCTTAATTGAGTTATAACAGATACTTTTCGCAGCCTCGTATATGCAGTTGCGCTCGGGCTGCTTCGAGTTTTCTCATAGTTATAAAGTTACAAACATTTACTCGCATTTTTCTTCTTTTTTCTAAAGATAAAAATGAATCAATTCAATGCGTATCTTCGATTTAAATCAAAATTCATGGTATCATTATTTACCTTTTGTTTAATGCTGCTCTTGACAAAGGTACATAAGCATATGGATTTGGTTTTCCTTTCCTTTTAACATCACCTCCAGCCTTTGATGCTTTATATTCCGCTCATGGTATACATTCTGTTCTTGATTTTTTCAATGGTCGATGTATTCCAGACCCTCCTGCTACGGATACCAAAATTGTTATTAAACAACAGACCAAAATTTACTATAGGTTATATATTACTATTATACCTCGATACTTTAATGTGGATCCACTCCTTACGCTGACGTTATTATAACTATCGTTATATTTACGTTTTTTATCCATTGCTTGCGACATGGCTACAGACTGAACATCATCTTCTGATCATGTAACATAAAAATTCATTGGCTTCGTTCACTTGTTTCTTTGAATTACTTTACATTTTTCTTGTCACGTCCCGCGCTGCGCACGTGCCGTAACGTAGGCTAAAACTATCAATAGCGCGAGTGAGCGTTCCAATTTGAAATTTAAATAAATTTTAACAATTTGTATAAACTAAATTCGAACCTCACAACCCCTACGGAATAACCCGTCACATGACAACTTCTCCACGGTAGACCTAAATATAAATAAGCGTAGCGGCATAGAAGAAACGGTAATAATTCCTTAGTTTTAGAGTAGTTAATTCCTCAGTTTTGTGTGATTAGTTCCTCAGTTCTTGATAATTAATTCCTTGGTTCTTGGCGATTAGTTCTCATTTCCTGGCAAGTAATTTCTTGTTCATAGCGATTAATTCTTAATTCCTCTAGCTCTTAATTTCTCAATTCCTTTGTTTTTTTTAATTCTTCAGTTCCTTAGTTTTCAGCTCTTAATTCCTTTAGCTCTTAGTTCTTGCTCTCAGCTTTTAGATTCTCTAGTCCTTTAGTTCTTTAGCTTTTAGTTCTTTGTTTTATTAGTTTCCAATTCTTGTTAGTCTTGTTAATCGACGTGTTTGTATTTGTCAATTTGTAAACTATCGAAAATCTATCGAAATTAAAATCTTGTAATTAATAAGAGCGAAACGTATTGCGAACGATTGTAACTCCGAGCATTCGAAATTTCAACGACTATTCTGTCAATATCCAATTAGAATACGAATAAACATTTTTTGTGAAGAATATTTGTCTAATAATATAGCAGGATTAAGCGAACATTTATTTTCACCAACTTTAATCCTCTCCCGTGCTAGCACTCCTGCGCATAGCAGATTAGCCGAAACGTGGAGTTTAATTTCAAATCGCATTATATAACAGACAATACTACAATTTAGTCTAAATTCAAAAATTAACGGCAACGCAACCAAAACGAGCCAGACAAAACGTAACATTCTACAATTCCTAACCCCAAATCTAACCCCAATTCTTACCACAATCGTCTTCTGAATCACTGCACAAAAGTGCAGATTTCTTCTTTCTCTTGCGTTCTGGTTCATCTTTTTCTACTGTGACAATAAGACGGCCATCAGACGTAGTCTTAAATTCACGATCTTTCCGCTTTATAGCTGCTATTTTTGAATTAACAGCGACTATAGGTTGCGTTGCTTAAAAATTATTTTGTACATCTAATTCCAACTTCGACTAATCGAATTGAGAAAAATAACTAGACTTACTTGATATATTTCGAGCAGCCGCAGGATCAGCGAGATCAACGATCTCTTCATGCTCATGAATCCAGGCTTGCAGTCATTTTGGCAGTGTTATGGCACTGCCGTGTGAAAAGGGACTGAGCGTTTCGTCCCGGGACTACCGGTGGACTCGTCAGTAAGGCTATGCCCTGTAGTCTCTGCCTTAGACGTAGAGGGAGTCTAGCTAGGTGCGGTATTTGTATCATGCCTCCTATATTCGACCGCTAGCGAGATAGACAGACTCGTTGTCGTCGTAGCGGCCCTCTGGTGTTGACGGTTGGTACCCGGATCGCCCTAGAGGTGTTACGACCGTGTTGATGCCTCGACCTGTCGGCGTCCTGTTGGTACCGATCCGCCACAAATCCCTTGAATAGCATTATGTCTTTTAAAATTTTCCTTAAGGCGCTTCGTCTCCGCCGCAATGTACTGATCTGTTCAGCGTGGGCCATGTGTTAGTTTAATAGATTGAGCGAGCTTATCTTGAAGAATTGGACGTTGGTCCGGGAATCGGTTGCCATTCTTTATTGTGCGGCGTGGGGTCGCGCATATGCTTAGCGAGGGAGGAGTTCCTTTCCGATGGCTACTCGTGTGATTAGGTGATTAAGTCGATAAAATGTTGATTTCACGTGACACTGTATGGTCTCTGGTAAGTGCACTTTTCAGTGGCACGTGATCCAGCTCGAAGGACCAGCGAGGACCAGCGAGGAGACGCGATCGCGAGGAAGCGCGTCAACGAGAATCGTAAATTCTCATTACGATTATAAGAATCGACACCACGAACAGATCGATCCTCTTATTTCTTGTGGGATAATAGGGGTAATTGATGATATGGTATAATATAGCGATTGACAGGGTCATAAAATTCATATTTCCAATAACTTAATACACTAAATAGTTACACCTTTACGTATGATATTGTTACGACCGTTCGCGGAGAGACGCGGTCGCGAGGAAAATGCGTCAACGAGAGGCGTAAATTCTCGCTACGATTCGGTTAATCGACGCCGCGAATTAGTCGTTCCCCTGTTTCGGTTAAGATAACAGAGGTGATTGAATGAATATGACACAGTATAGTAAGTTATATTTCACCGTTTATTCTAACAACTTATAACGAAGGCAATTACGCTGGTGCGTATGTACGAGATGAATGAGTGACTGATTTAGGAGTGTGTATACCCGGTTAAAGGATGTTGACCGTTCGAAGGATGTACAATCAGTGATGTTCGGAAACGATGCTGTGGCAAAGGAAAGCTAAGGATGGGTGTGTCTAGCGCACGGGACCATCGGATTTATTGGTGATGATTTTAGTTAAGAGAGTGAGGGAAATAGGCTTCGTTGTTAATTGGTTAAACGAAGGGTCTTAACCGCTCTCGAGAGAAAGTGGTTCGTGGGAGGAAAGTTGTATCATACGAGAGAAAAACCGACTATCCCTTGTCTAGCCGTAGTAGACAATGGTCTTTAGAAATTCTTCGGAAACAGACGTTTGTTTGGTTTGAAGGACCCCTACTAGGAAATTCCTGAGATTTATGGAAGATACTTGAGACTATTGAGGGTACGCAGTGAGTATCCGAAGACATCTGGTTGCCATATTGCCCGCGGTGTGTGGCCTGGGCTAGGTAGAGGGTTACGCGACGTAACATCCACCCCCCGTTGAGAGGGCACCGATGAAGTGATATGGTGTGATGTTGTCAGGTGGATCTCTTGTCAGACTTCGGTGCTGTTGATTGGTTCGGAGTCGTCTGGAGTCGTTCTGCTCGGTAGTGGTACCATCCGCTTGATGCTCCGATCGAGGGTACTCGTCGCCGTTCGAACGATAGCCGTGCGTATGATGCCGTCTGCGCCGGGTTGGGCCTTGATGATTCTGCCCAATGGCCATTGCATCGGGGGGACGTTGTTTTCTCTGAGAAGGACGATGGTGCCTTCTCGTATGTCGTGACTGCCCTTGCTCCATTTGTTTCGGATGTGTAGCCCGTTTAGATACTCTCGATTCCACCGGCGCCAGAAATGTTGTTTGAGTTTCTGAATATGCTGCCAGCAGGAGAGACGATTGGATGGCGTGTCCCTGAAATCTCGTTCTCGGAAACTTGTTAGTGAATCTCCGATGAGGAAATGACCGGGAGTGAGAACTAGGAGATCGTTTGGGTCTGAAGATATCGGAGTCAGCGGGCGGGAGTTGAAAATAGACTCGATTTCAATGATGAGAGTATTAAGGTTTTCGAAGCTCGTTACCTACGACACGTCTGAGATGTCGTTTGAAAGACTTCACTGCAGCCTCCCACAACCCGTCGAAGTGAGGTGAGTTGGGAGGGATGAAGCGCCATTCAATCCGTCGGTCGGCTGAAAAGGACTGGACCTGTGCCTTGTGATCGTCGGATTGCAGGAGATTTCGGAGCTCTCGTAATTCATTGTTGGCGCCAACGAAGTTGGTACCGTTGTCGGAGTAAATTGTCACACAGAATCCTCGGCGAGCGATGAATCTTCGCAGAGCAGCAATGAAGGCCTCGCTAGTGAGATCGCTGACCAACTCGATGTGGACTGCTTTAACTGCAAGACATACAAAGATTGCTACGTATACCTTGATTTTGCGTCGGTTGCGATCCTTTCGTTCCTTGATGTAAAACGGTCCGCAGTAGTCGATTCCGACGTTGGTAAATGGCCGAGATTCTGTTATCCGTGCAGCTGGAAGGTCGCCCATTATGTAATCCACTGGAGGGGGTGGGGTGATGTGTTGATCCAATGTAGAACGATTGTGGAGTCAATCCAATAAACGGTTCGAGCAATGTTGCTTCGTAAGGCTTGGAGGACTGTAGTGGCCAGTGACGCGAGAAGGAGTGCTCCACTCAGTTCCAACCTTGGAATGGTTAGTGATTTGAGTGGAGCTACTTTCGACTTCGCAGTGAGGAGACGTGTACAGACATGACCAACCGGGGTGATGGTGCGAAGGTAAACACATGCTCCATATGCCCTTTCGCTGGCATCACAGAACCCGTGTAACTCAATTTCCGCTGCGGGTTTGATTATCGTTTTACGTGGAAACTTCACGTTATTCAATAATGGCAGCTGTGCGTAATATTTGCTCCATTCCGTGTGCACGCTCTCGATCCGCCTCGTCCTATGACTCTACCGACTATCTACCGAGTATTGATCAGTTACTAACGAGTTATCCGCGAGCGATTATACACTGTCTTAGCGAATCTGTTAGTACGAGCGTCTTTGCGAGCATTATCTGTTCTTATTTATTTAGTCATTTTAAAATATACTGACGGCTTCTACAACGGGCAATCTCGTATAATAAATTTCACGACCAACCATCCTCTACACACAAGTCCTCTAAATACATAACGACTTTTCAGTTCAATTTGGATCATTGCGTTTAACGCGATCTATTCTCCCGGGTGCGCCATTTTTCTCTAAAAGTTAAATTCCATCCGATGTAATTTGATTAGTCGAACAATTATCAATTTCCATCATTGTATCTTCACGTAAAATAATTTTCTGTTAGCGTCCGCGGTTGTAAAAATAACGATCAGGTATTGAGATATTTATACAATGGAGTACCAATTATAAAAACATTTCTCACAAAATCATTTTACAGTCTTAGTAGGGTTGTGAGGTACAAAAACGACGTTATTCTAAGCAAACGCTATTTATACGCAATGGACGTGTTTGACAACTATGAAAACTGTGTGATTCTATTGGGCACAAAACCTTATGAAACTACTATTTGAAAAAACCTGATTGAAAAACTCGATATTATAAATTTTACTAATATAATAATAATAATAAGTAATAACTACATAAGTAATAATAACGTTGTATTTTTGTATATATATGTGATTAATGTTACAATAATCGTATGTACGTAATATGTCATATTATATGGATTATGGATCTTTACAATAACTTAACATAATTATTTGTTTACTATATTTACAATTTGATTACTAGAAACTATATAATATGTTTTAAAGTCGGTAATAAAGTTGTATAAATATGTTTAATGAGTTTTTTATAGAAAGTTCTATATATTATTAACGAAGCTGACTAAGTTCCATATCTAAATTGTTTTGTCAATTTTATTATTCGTTATCACATCAAAGCATGTGTTTTTGTAGATCATATTATAATAATGTTTCCATACAGGAATAAAAGCTTCACTAAAACATTCTTATAGAAACGCGCACATTTCTCTTAATTATGCTTATATTCCTAAAAGTAAACTTTTAGAAAAAATAGCAATTTCTTTAATATGTAAAATTAAAAAGTTTATTGTTATTATGAATTGATATTTGTATATTTTACATTATTGTTATTTATAATATAAGTCTACAAGCCACTATAAAAGTCTATTAGTTAATGTTTCTATAGCTTTGTAGAACTTGTAATACGTTGTAATGTAACAGGTTAAAAAGAATTGGTGCAATTTGTACATTATTGTGGTATCATGAATGAGGGG
This sequence comes from Bombus vancouverensis nearcticus, assembly GCF_051014615.1. Classification (NCBI taxonomy): domain Eukaryota; kingdom Metazoa; phylum Arthropoda; class Insecta; order Hymenoptera; family Apidae; genus Bombus; species Bombus vancouverensis. Next base: position 607,996 of record NW_027468921.1, on the reverse strand, counting down.
CTTGGGGGGTGTCGTAAATCGCAGACATGTGCATGTGGTCAGAGGGACAGAAAGCGATTTATCCGAAGAGATTGCTGAAAGGATCAGGTAGAATATTCGCGAGTTTCGAGTGCCATGTTAGGACTTGGCATGAGCTGAAGAGAGGGCTGATTAAAGAATTCTCTAAAAAGATTAATAGTCGGCAAGTACATCAAAGACTTAGAGATACGAAAAAGAGAAGCGACGAAACATGCTTGGCTTATATGTACCGCATGCTTGAAATAGCCAGCCATGTTGATATGGAAGAGGAGGCGAAAGTGGAGTATATTGTAGAAGGAATAGTAGATGAAGAAAACAATAAGTCTACACTATACGGTACTACATCCATTACAGAATTGAGGAAGAGATTAATCATGTACGAGAAACAGAATTATCGCAGAGCAAAATCGATTGTGAAGGTAGCCAAAACTGAAAGGAGCAGGAAGCCCAGTAAATCTGGAGATATGAAGAAGACGAGATGTTACAATTGCGGCGGCGAAGAATATGAGTGTGCAGAGTGCCCGAATAGGTCGAGAGGATCCAAGTGCTTTAAGTGTAGAGAGTACGGACACATCGTATCGAAGTGCGACAACCTGAGCGAGTCCCATAAAGTTGTTTCTAGTATGTGGAAATCGTTGCAGACGAAGCGTGGTAAAGACGTTAAGATCGGAAATTTCGAATTGAGCGCGCTAATAGATACCGGTAGCGAACTAACTTTAATGAGAGCGGATCAGTATGTGAAAATTGGGGCATCCAGATTAAGTCAGAAAATTGTTGAATTTCGCGGTATCGGGTCCGGAAGAAATTGTACACTCGAAGAATTTTCGACAGATATTCTGATAGATGATGAGTCGTGCGTTGTAACGATACATGTAGTTTCAGATACTTTGATGCAACACTCGTTGATAATTGGCACATACTTCCTGAATACTACCGAATTAAACATGTCATGAGAAGGGTCAGGAATAAGGTTGTGGGCGTTCGATGAATCTTCATTGGAATCGGCCATCGTCTTGTTATAACGAAGGTACGGTCTATTAATACGAGTATGGATGCTACCGACTCGACAATCAACCGCGGCGGTTGGACACTCGCGGTACTAGTGATGTTGGTCGTAGGTTCAATAACGAATCCGCGGTCAACGGGATGATAGGTGTACGTGCTCACAAAATCTAAGTCGGACTCTTTGCGAAACCGTGGAATATCCACCGAGCGTACAGACCCTAAGCAACTCCCTAATACGACCTCACGAGAGAATGACTCTCCGTCGCGATGATGCTGCAGAGGAAAACTATGATGGTGTGTGTCTGAGGACACGAGATCATCGGATTCGTCGAGGATATCCTTCGTTCAGAAGGTGAGGGAATTTGGCGTTGCTGCTAATTGGTCAATCTCCATATCGGTGATTAGAAAAGGATGCTAGCCGCCCTCGCGGGAAAGTTGCTAGTGGGAGACACCGTTCGTTGAAAAATAGGTCTCTCCTATCTTCCCGTAGTTGGGACAAAGACTGTTTGTTTGAAGGACTTTAGTCAACTAAATTCTAAGATTTATGACGGGCCCTCAGGCTAGAATTTGTTAAAACAATGGAAATAAGAGTGGATGGTTGTAATAACGCAAATAAGATTGTGGTGTATTATCGACTAAAGAGCAACCGGTCAGGTCAAACCGATCGGTCGATATCGCGTACCTCGAATATCTCAACGTTCAAGATGGAGGAGATGAAATAACTCGAGTGTTAGATTTAGATGGCACTTTATTTGTACTAGTTGTAGCACTTAACCGAACTAAGGGAGGACCACTGTCGTCCTAAGTCTGTAATGTCAGATGGTTGAAGATGAACTAAACTTCCCCGTTCCTGATTCTCTCCTCCCGCCGTTGTATTTCTTCTCTCCACCGTACTCTTGCGGCTGGTCCTTTCCTGGGTTTTTTCCTGGCCTCGAGTCATTACATTTACCGCCTTGGGAGGACATGTAACTCGGAGTTTCCTAACGAGAGGAATGGGCCTGTCCGTGTCATAAACAGACGGCCACTCAAATTCCGAATTATAGCCCTGGGAGGACTGTTAAGTCGGAATTTCCTAATGAGGGAAATGAGCTTATCCGTGCCATAAACGGACAGCCAACTAAAATTTCGAACAAAGATAAATATGATGTTGTTATGACAGTTGAGGAGAGACAATTCGTGACAAATACTTTAATAGACTATTAATTGACCGTTTAATGAACAGTAAGAAGATAGAGGTATATTCGTGTGATGTGGAGAGGACAATTAGTCGCCTATAAGCACTAATAAATAAATAAATAATAACGACTCGCCTCAGCCGAGTCGCGCCCGCTTCCGCGTCCTCGTCGGTCGGGGATTCGTTCTACCAAGTGACGGCTATAGCAGTCACCGCCCATCGCGGGAATCTTCTTCTCCTTCCCGGTGGGCTGCTGGAACCGCGCGCACCCAACGAACGGTCGCCCATCGCTGCGCCAACCGCCACATCCATCAAGATATAAGGGTGGTCCGAGAGGGTCTCCGCCGGGGAGACCCCCCAACCGCAAACACGGCTAGATGCGGCAGGGTTTGCCCGTGTGAGGTCCACTATGGACTCGCCCCGCCGTGCCAAGCACGTGTTAGACGACCCCCGGTTCATAAGCCGGAGATCGAGTGCGAACGCCCAGTCCTGCACGTCGCGCCCCCTTCCGTTGGTCCTGCGGGATCCCCACGCCGTTGATGTACCCGAGGACCAGTGTCGGGCAGGCGCCCAAACGTCTCGCGCAGCCGCGAGTCCGTCCAGGAAGGAGGCTTATTCGGTCCGGCTGATGTTGGGCGACACGCAGACGGCCACCACGGCCAGGTCGCCCCATTTCTCGGCTATGAAGCCCCGTTCCGCTCGATCACCGAGCAGGAGGGGTTTCCCGCGATCCCGGTCCAGAATATGGCGACCGAGCCTATCAGATCCCCAGCTCCTCGTGACGCGCCGGGAATGCTGTACGGCTGGGCCACTGCTGCCAGACCAATCCGCCGCTCCGTCAACCTCTGGAACATTAAGTCCTGAACCCGGCGGGAGCGGTTAAGATTGCACTGCAGGAGCAGTTGTCCACCTCCTCTTCTTCCGCTCACGTCGGGGAAGGCTCCGTCTTCATAGGCTCCTACGGGCCGTTCCCCTCGCAGTCGTTTTGTCCGACTTCTCTGTCCTCTCTTCTGGCCTTCGTGGGGACAGTTGACGGCAGCATCGTTTCCTTCCTCGTCACCACGTCCCCACCGTCGCGTGGAACGGTCCTTGTTTCCTGTGCGGCCCTCTTCTTACGGGCAGGCAGTTTGCATGCCGGTGACCCAATACGGTGCGACGCGGGCAGTCCCAGGTCCGCGCATACCGGACACATGGGTACTCGCGCCGAACAGTCCCTGGCGCGATGTCCTTCCGCCCCGCACCCGTAGCAGCGCTCCGGCCGGTCCATCGATGTGCAGTCCCGGCGCACGTGACCCGACTCTATGAACTTGAAGCATTGGAGTCGGCGCGCAGGTAGAGGGGAAACTCTCGCCGCTGACCAACCTATGTTAATCCTACCTCCTGGTAGGGCGTCTCCTCTGCTGATTTTCCTGCCCGTTATCAGCGGGCAGCGTAGCCATACTGATCCGAGGTCCCGAGGGGCGGAGCGTATGACTGCCACGTTGACCTCGTCAGCGTGGCAGCCCCCGGCCTCAGCAACAGCGGCTGCCACCTCCTCCGAGGTGATCGAGTCCTCCAGTCCGATCACTCTTAGCTCGGCCGCCCTTCGCGGCACGGTTACCCTGGCGGGCAAATCCTTCAGCGTGGCCGCCATCCGCTCGGCCAGTCGCGAAGCTTTGCACCCAGCGTCCTGGCCTGAGATTTCGAACAGCAGCGCCCCCGTGTTTGTCCTCCTCGGTCTTAACTCCGTGAAGTCGAGATCGGAGAACTTGACTTCCCTCTTCACCACCGATATCGCATCCCTGTACGTGAAGCCCCAGCCGTTCCTCACGGTGAGCGATACCGCTCCGGATCCATCGCCCCTGCCCGTTCCTCGCTTGGATTCCCTTCCCGTGCGGGGGCGTACCGGAGGCCGAGCGGCGCTGAAAAGTCCCTGCCCTTGTTCCGCCACTGTTGGTCGCCGTCCTGGGCGCCGAGGCCCCTGTTCGCAACGTCGACAATGGAAAAGACGACGATATCTGTTACGACCGTTCGTGAAGAGACGCGTTCGCTGGGAAAACGCGTCAGCGAGAAGCGTAAATTCTTGCTACGATTATGTTAATCGACGCCGCGAAATAGTCGTTCCCCTGTTTGTGTTAAGATAACAGAGGTGGTTCAATGAATGTAACACTGTATTAACAGGTTAACATAAAATAATATATTTTACAATAATATGATGAATATATTACATAAAGTTGACTCGACTTTACGATATCTCTAGATGAATTCGTTAGACTATTTGATTTTGCTCGTCAGATTTTTCGTTGTGTCACGTTTGACTCGTCAGAAGTTTGATCGCCTTTCGATGATTTCTTTGTCTCATTTGGAAGACGACCCCCACTATGCTCGGGTCACACCATCGCTCGCGCCTATGATCACGTATGCCTCTTGTGTGAAAAACGTAACGGATAAAAATCGACGTTTCTAGAGCTCGCTGCTTGGCGACAACTATGCTCTCGTCGATACATTGTATATGATCCGGCAGGCAGATAAGACGATCTGCCTGCGACACTGTAGGACCGCGAGCGACGGTTAGAAAATACAGCCTGTGGTAAGCCTCGTGGCGTAACAATACCTGTCCCTTGGTTCTTGCGTCGGTCGGCGCATGGACCGTTGGAAGAGGTTGCGTCGTGGGCTTCCTGTTCTTTCGCCTCGCTCTCCCTCTTCCTCCGCCTATGACGGTAATAAACCCTGCCTCGTCGGCCGACGACTCCACGGTCGACCGCGAGGTGTCTCTCGCCGGCCGCAATCGTGCTTGTACGGTTCTTACGGCTACGCTACTGTAACGTCGATTTACATCAGAGACCGGGCCACACTCTGCGGACAGGATGGCACCCAGATATCTGCACATCCTTGGCGCGTACCCTCAATAGTCTTAAGTACCTACCAGGGGTCTTGGAATTTTCATAGTTAATGTCCTTCGGACCAAGCGAGTATTTCTTGTCTTAGATTTCCTTTACGTTTATTGTCTACCACGTGTTAGCATAGAAAGTTGGTTTTCTTCACATCTTTTATGTTCCGTTAGCAACTTTCTCGCGAGGGCGGCTGAAACCCTTCCTGGTCCACCAGCCGCCTTATTATCCAATCGGAGACGGTGTCTACTGCCCTCACTTCCTTAACCAAAATTGTCATCAACAAATCTGATAGCGCCGTGTCCTTAGACACACCCAGCCCTAACCTTCCTCAGACACACTATTGCCAGAAAAACTTACTTATTCTGTATCCTTAGAATAGTCAACATATCTTTATCGGTCTCGCCCCTTATAACAGTCGCGTACTTAACGTATCATTGTAACTAAGTCTTACATAACGTGGTTGCAGTGAATTGTGATTTATGTTAATTCAGTGTGTATTACATTGTGATTGCTGAATGCATAATAAAGTTTAATTAAAACAAAATTAATAGTTGTGTTACGACTCAGCTATTTTATTTCATCAACCAACCCTGAAGTTTACATGACACCAGCGTCCGTAGCCGGGAGGATCGCCCCCCCCCCCTGGCATTATTTATCGCCGACACTCTTCCAACTTGCGGAGGAACAGGATCTTGAGATCCTCTAGTGGATCTCGAGGTCCTGGACCTCTATCCGTTTTCTTTGTTTGTTTATTATTACTCCCCGACCCGTCGGGACAGCGGAAACGGCGCGAAGCTGACCAGGTGTGTGGAGGAGGTGGGGAGGGGGACCCATAATCGTTCCCGTTGGGGCCCCGGGAGCATTTTCTTTCGTCCCCCTCGTAGAGGTGATCCTCACCTCTCGTCCTTCACCGTCGATGTTATCATTTTTGGCTACTCTCCGTGCATTCCTTGGTCAACCGTCTCTTGGAGACACCGTCTCTCTCTCCTGAAAGCGCACGCTCCTTCGCAGGTATGCGACCTCCTCCTCTTTCTGATCCTGGGTCGGTTCCACGTCCTTCACGGTAGCTTGCTTGTCGACCGGTCCGATCCTCATTTCGTCACTCCGCGTGTCGTTGCCGCCGTCGGCACCGTCGCGGATGGTAAAGGTGGCGGCGGCCACGGTGGCAGCCTCGGTGTCGGTGTCGTTGTCGCTATCCTTCCCGCGCTTCGCGCCCCTCTTCTTCCTTTTATCGTGAGCCAGCAGTGGTGCGGAGTCCGGATCCCACGCGGACGCGTCCCCCCGCCGTGTGCGGTGTCCCGCGCCGCCGCCGCGACCGTTATCGACGGGGGTGGTGCTTTCCGCGGACCCGGTAATCCTGCGGTACGATCGCTTGCCGAGCGTGCCCGCAACGGTCGAATAGGAAGAGCACGACGACATTTCGTCGTCGGATTTCACTCCCCCCCCCGGCCGCCGCGCCGCCGCCTCATCCCACCCCACGAAGATACCGGGCCGACGGTCATAACATCGGTTTTCTCCGAACCTCTCCGAGTCCGCCCAGTTCGCGTGTCCCCTTCGCCAGACGCATGAGCGTGTCCAGGGCACTGGCGGCCCATCCCCGGATGGCCACGGTTGCTCGATGACGACGCAGAGGGGCCGCTTTACAACTCGCGGCTGCGCCGGTATTATGGTATCCCTCCCCACCGTAAACGATTCTTTGATTCGTTTTTCTATCCATTGTAATTCTAAGAAATCGCCGAGGTCGTCAACAAGGGTTTCCATCCTGGTGCCACTCACTCTTTCGCACCCTGCCCCGGTCAAAGCTGGTGCAGAGTGACGGGGAGCCCCACAAGAATGTGAGGTAAGTATTCTTAGGAGATACAGGCCCACTAACTTCTCCGAGAGTTCTCCGCACCGGATCGGCAAACTGGCGGGTGCCAAAGGCGCCGACCAGTCACCATCCGGCTATAGGAGAATATCAGATTCGTGGGGGATTCCCAGGGCGTGGTCCTACGCCCTGAGAACCCATAGCCGCCTCAGGCTCCCCATAGTCTTTTAGTAACTGATACTTGTATAACAATATATTATAGTATGGATGGTTTAGTCAGTGAATTTCATAAGTTTGACGTATAAATGTAATGAAACTTTACTATAGTTAATTTTTTAAGAGGAGTTTTATACTGTTATATATTGTGTGTACACAGAGGTGATGGTATTATAATTGACTGAGTGGTAACTGTGACGGATTTTTAGGATGAAGAATGAAAAGGAATAGTAGTTTAGATGCAGAGTTGACGTTATGACTTAATTGGATAGTTAAGTGCTTTAGGTTATAAGTATTTTTAGTACTTGTATGAGACTTGCTTATGTTACAAAGTGACATATTATAAATATGGAAATAAATTATTTATATAAATATGGGCGTTAATAGTGTTGAATTATTAATTTAGTATGTAAGTTTTAAGGCTAAGATGATGGATTGAAATTTGTAATTTAATTATAAGTATAGTATTATAAGATTTATGATGGATGGTAGCTCACGTGCGTAAAGTCAAATAATCATGTGTATCACATACTCACGATTACGTTGATTGCAGTGCTTAATTGTTGACCATAATTTCGTTTTTTACCAACCTTTTTCCCCGTTCGCTGTCGGACTCGGACAGACTTCGTATTAACTCATCTTTTAGTTGGTCATATTGTCCGGTGGTCGGGGGATCCAATGCAATGTCCCTTATCCGTTCTAAATATCCTGGTTCGAGGCACCCGAGAAGGGCGGTGGATTTTTCTTCGTTACCCGTGACGCCCACCGCCGCGAGTTGTCTGTCGAATAAAGAGAACCAGAACACGATCTTCTGCGGCTTCAGCGGAGGCACGCGAATTGTTTGACTAGTCGCAACCGTTGTGTTTTCGCTCAACATTGTTAGCGCACTCAGACTCACAATAC